>NC_069502.1:582281344-582385062 GCF_027579735.1 Bombina bombina
CATCACTACAACATTTTTTGCAAATCAGACACTCATGAGCCTACCTACATTGCATATGCTTGCTTAGCAATGACAATTACATTTGACTTAACCATCCCTTTAAGAGGTGTAATTCTATTTTTGGACCCAAGCAGCACAAGGCCTTGAGCCAAGCTTGCATTATTGCTACTTATCTAATACTATTAATACTGATGGTCTGGTACCGATTGCCTCAGCAATAACAGTTGTTAGATATTCTATAACCAAAAGAGCGCTGGCATTTTACATTTTATAGATCTTCAATGTTTTACTTTTCTGTATTACTTTTTAAGTAGTGGTTTGTTGAACATTTTGTGCATGATTTACTCACTGCATACCTAAACACTATATGGTTTCTTCCATATTCTTAATTTGAATTTTCTAGAATGAATGGATCAGTCGTAGTCCTATGTTGCAGAGGAGAGTTTATCATGCTATGGCAGCTGTCCAAAGGAAGCTTTATGTACTGGGTGGAAATGATTTAGACTACAATAACGATCGGATCCTAGTGAGGCATATAGATTCATATAACATTGACACAGACCAATGGACACGCTGCAACTTCAACTTACTCACAGGCAAGTATTATATCTAATAAACATTC
This sequence comes from Bombina bombina, assembly GCF_027579735.1. Taxonomy (NCBI): domain Eukaryota; kingdom Metazoa; phylum Chordata; class Amphibia; order Anura; family Bombinatoridae; genus Bombina; species Bombina bombina. The sequence goes on from NC_069502.1 coordinate 582,281,967, forward strand.
CATAGCAAGCAAATACGTTGCACAATACACTAATTGTATCTAATATGTTTTAGCTCATCCATAGAACATACAGCCTATATTTAGCTCTATTTTTATATATGACACCAAGATAATTTTTTGTTTCCCCCCTACACTATGAGCATGTTTCTTTAAAATATTACAATTTTGTATCAATACATGTAAAAAAAAAATAATAATGTACAGACACTTATGATGGCAGTCTCCATAAACTAGCTTTAAGGGCACATGAAACCCACAATTTCTCTTGTAAGGTGTATCCAGTCCACGGATCATCCATTACTTGTGGGATATTCTCCTTCCCAACAGGAAGTTGCAAGAGGATCACCCACAGCAGAGCTGCTATATAGCTCCTCCCCTAACTGCCATATCCAGTCATTCTCTTGCAAACTCTCAACATAGCTGGAGGTAGTAAGAGGAAAGTGGTGTAATATAGTTAGTTTTTTCTTCAATCAAAAGTTTGTTTTTAAATGGTACCGGAGTTGTACTATTTTATCTCAGGCAGCATTTAGAAGAAGAATCTGCCTGCGTTTTTCTATGATCTTAGCAGAAGTAACTAAGATCCACTGCTGTTCTCACATATGTCTGAGGAGTGAGGTAACTTCAGAGGGAGAATGGCGTGCAGGTTATCCTGCAATAAGGTATGTGCAGTTTAAGTTTTTCTAGGGATGGAATTTGCTAGAAAAAAGCTGCTGATACCGGATTAATGTAAGTTAAGCCTAAATACAGTGATTTAATAGCGACTAGTATCAGGCTTGCTATCAGAGGTATATACTCTGATTAATGTGCAATATAAAACGTTTGCTGGCATGTTTAATCGTTTTTATATATGCTTTGGTGATAAAACTTTTTGGGGCCTAGTTTTTTCCACATGGCTGGCTTGATTTTTGCCTAGAAACAGTTTCCTGAGGCTTTCCACTGTTGTAATATGAGTGGGAGGGGCCTATTTTAGCGCTTTTTAGCGCAGTTAAAATTACAGACAGAGACATTCAGCTTCCCTCAGCAGTCCCCTGCATGCTTTAGGACATCTCTGAAGGGCTCAAAAGGCTTCAAAAGTCATATATTGAGGAAGGTAAAGCCACAGTGGTGCTGTGGCAGTTGTGACTGTTTAAAAAACTTTTTTTCAATTTGTTAATCAGTTTTTTGTATTAAGGGGTTAATCATCCATTTGCAAGTGGGTGCAATGCTCTGCTAACTTGTTACATACACTGTAAAAATTTTGTTAGTTTAACTGCCTTTTTTCACTGTTATTTCAAATTTTAGCAAAATTTGTTTCCCTTAAAGACACAGTAATGTTTTTTATATTGCTTGTTTAACTTGATGTAAAGTGTTTTCCAAGCTTGCTAGTCTCATTGCTAGTCTGTATAAACATGTCTGACATAGAGGAAACTCCTTGTTCATTATGTTTAAAAGCCATGGTGGAACCCCATATGAGAATGTGTACTAAATGTATTGATTTCACTTTAAACAATAAAGATCAGCTTTTATCTTTAAAAAATTTATCACCAGAGGATTCTGGCGAGGGGGAAGTTATGCCGACTGACTCTCCCCATGTGTCAGACCCTTTGACTCCCGCTCAAGGGACTCACGCTAAAATGGCGCCAAGTACATCAAAGACACCCATAGCGGTATTAGCCAGACTGCCGGAATTCAGAGGAAAGCGCGATAGCTCTGGGGTTAGACGTAGTACAGAGCGCGCAGATGCCTTAAGGCCCATGTCTGATACTGCGTCACAATATGCAGAAGCTGAGGAAGGAGAGCTTCAGTCTGTGGGTGACATTTCTGATTCGGGGAAACCTGATTCAGATATTTCTACTTTTAAATTTAAGCTTGAGAACCTCCGTGTATTGCTTGGGGAGGTGTTAGCTGCTCTGAATGACTGTGACACAATTGCAGTACCAGAGAAAAAGAGAAATTGTGTAGACTGGATAAATACTATGCAGTGCCGGTGTGTACTGATGTTTTTCCAATACCTAAAAGGTTTACAGAAATCATTAATAAGGAGTGGGATAGACCCGGTGTGCTGTTTTCTCCCCCTCCTATTTTTAGAAAAATGTTTCCAATAGACGCCACCACACTGGACTTATGGCAGAAGGTCCCTAAGGTGGAGGGAGCAGTTTCTACTTTAGCAAAGCGTACCACTATCCCTGTCGAGGACAGTTGTGCTTTTTCAGATCCAATGGATAAAAAATTAGAAGGTTACCTTAAGAAAATGTTTATTCTACAAGGTTTTATCCTGCAGCCCTTTGCATGCATTGCGCCTGTCACTGCTGCTGCGGCGTTCTGGTTTGAGTCTCTGGAAGAGACCTTTCAGACAGCTACTCCATTGACTGAAATACTTGACAAGCTTAGAACACTTAAGCTAGCTAATTCTTTTGTTTCTGACGCCATTGTTCATTTGACTAAACTAACGGCTAAGAATTCTGGATTCGCCATCCAGGCGCGTAGGGCGCTATGGCTTAAATCTTGGTCAGCTGACAGGACTTCAAAGTCTAAATTACTTAACATTCCCTTCAAGGGGCAGACCCTATTCGGGCCTGGTTTGAAGGAAATTATTGCTGACATTACTGGAGGTAAGGGTCATACCCTTCCTCAAGACAGGGCCAAATCAAAGGCCAAACAGTCTAATTTTCGTGCCTTTCGAAACTTCAAGGCAGGTGCAGCATCAACTTCCTCTGCTACAAGACAAGAGGGAACTTTTGCTCAATCCAAGCCGGGCTGGAAACCTAACCAGTCCTGGAACAAAGGCAAGCAGGCCAGAAAGCCTGCTGCTGCCTCTAAGACAGCATGAAGGAACGACCCCCTATCCGGTAACAGATCTAGTAGGGGGCAGACTTTCTCTCTTCGCCCAGGCGTGGGCAAGAGATTTTCAGGATCCCTGGGCGTTGGAGATCATATCTCAGGGATATCTTCTGGACTTCAAAGCTTCCCCTCCTCAAGGGAGATTTCACCTTTCGAGATTATCTGTAAACCAGATAAAGAAAGAGGCATTCTTACGCTGTGTGCAAGACCTCCTAGTTATGGGAGTGATCTGTCCAGTTCCACAGTCGGAACAGGGACAGGGTTTTTATTCAAATCTGTTTGTGGTTCCCAAAAAAGAGGGAACCTTCAGACCCATTTTGGATCTAAAGATCTTAAACAAATTCCTCAGAGTTCCATCGTTCAAAATGGAAACTATTCGGACCATCCTACCTATGATCCAGGAGGGTCAGTACATGACCACAGTGGATTTGAAGGATGCTTACCTTCACATACCGATTCACAAAGATCATCATCGGTTCCTAAGGTTTGCCTTTCTGGACAGACATTACCAATTTGTGGCTCTTCCCTTCGGGTTAGCTACAGCTCCAAGAATCTTTACAAAGGTTCTGGGATCGCTTCTGGCGGTCCTAAGACCGCGAGGTATATCAGTGGCCCCTTATCTGGACGACATCCTGATACAGGCGTCAAGCTTTCAGATTACCAAGTCACATATGGACATAGTTCTGGCATTTCTCAGGTCACATGGGTGGAAGGTGAACGAGGAAAAGAGTTCTCTATCCCCACTCACAAGAGTCTCCTTCCTAGGGACTCTGATAGATTCTGTAAAAATGAAGATTTACCTGACAGAATCCAGGTTATCAAAGCTTCTAAAGTCTTGCCGTGTTCTTCATTCTATTCCGTGCCCTCCGGTGGCTCAGTGTATGGAAGTAATCGTCTTGATGGTAGCGGCGATGGACATAGTGCCATTTGCGCGACTACATCTCAGACCGCTGCAACTATGCATGCTCAGTCAGTGGAATGGAGATTACACAGATTTGTCCCCTCTGCTAAATCTGGATCAAGAGACCAGAGATTCTCTTCTCTGGTGGCTATCTCGCGTCCATCTGTCCAAAGGTATGACCTTTCGCAGGCCAGATTGGACAATTGTAACAACAGATGCCAGCCTTCTAGGTTGGGGTGCAGTCTGGAATTCCCTGAAGGCTCAGGGATCGTGGACTCAGGAGGAGAATCTCCTCCCAATAAATATTCTGGAGTTAAGAGCAATATTCAATGCTCTTCTAGCTTGGCCTCAGTTAGCAACCCTGAGGTTCATCAGATTTCAGTCGGACAACATCACGACTGTGGCTTACATCAACCATCAAGGGGGGACCAGGAGTTCCCTAGCGATGTTAGAAGTCTCCAAGATAATTCACTGGGCAGAGACTCACTCTTGCCAGCTATCAGCAATCCATATCCCAGGTGTAGAGAACTGGGAGGCGGATTTTCTAAGTCCTTAGACTTTTCATCCGGGGGAGTGGGAACTCCATCCGGAGGTGTTTGCTCAATTGGTTCATCGTTGGGGCAAACCAGAACTGGATCTCATGGCGTCTCGCCAGGACGCCAAGCTTCCTTGTTACGGATCCAGGTTCAGGGACCCAGAAGCGACACTGATAGATGCTCTAGCAGCGCCTTGGTTCTTCAACCTGGGTTATGTGATTCCACCGTTTCCTCTGCTCCCTCGACTGATTGCCAAAATCAAACAGGAGAGAGCAGGACCTGGTATGCAGACCTAGTGGACATTGCATCCTTTCCACCATGGACCCTGCCTCTGAGACAAGACCTTCTACTACAAGGTCCTTTCAATCATCCGAATCTAATTTCTCTGAGACTGACTGCATGGAGATTGAACGCTTGATTTTATCAAAGCGTGGCTTCTCCGAGTCAGTCATTGATACCCTTATACAGGCACGATAGCCTGTCACCAGGAAAATCTACCATAAGATATGGCGTAAATACCTTTATTGGTGTGAATCCAAGAATTACTCATGGAGTAAGGTTAGGATTCCTAGGATATTGTCCTTTCTCCAAGAGGGTTTGGAAAAAGGATTATCAGCTAGTTCTTTAAAGGGACAGATTTCTGCTCTGTCTATTCTTTTGCACAAGCGTCTGGCAGAAGTTCCAGACGTTCAAGCTTTTTGTCAGGCTTTGGTTAGAATTAAGCCTGTGTTTAAACCTGTTGCTCCCCCATGGAGCTTAAACTTGGTTCTTAAAGTTCTGCAAGGGGTTCCGTTTGAACCCCTTCATTCCATTGATATCAAACTTTTATCTTGGAAAGTTCTGTTTTTGATGGCTATTTCCTCGGCTCGGAGAGTCTCTGAGTTATCTGCCTTACAATGTGATTCTCCTTATCTGATTTTCCATTCAGATAAAGTAGTTCTGCGTACAAAACCTGGGTTTTTACCTAAGGTAGTTTCTAACAAGAATATCAATCAAGAGATTGTTGTTCCATCATTGTTTCCTAATCCTTCTTCAAAGAAGGAACGCCTTTTACATAATCTGGACGTGGTCCGTGCTTTAAAGTTTTACTTACAAGCTACTAAAGATTTTCGCCAAACATCTACACTGTTTGTTGTTTACTCTGGACAGAGGAGAGGTCAAAAAGCTTCGGCAACCTCTTCAACCTTTCTTTTTGGCTTCGGAGCGTAATACGCTTAGCCTATGAGACTGCTGGACAGCAGCCCCCTGAAAGGATTACAGCTCATTCTACTAGAGCTGTGGCTTCCACCTGGGCCTTTAAAAATGAGGCTTCTGTTGAACAGATTTGCAAGGCGGCGACTTGGTCTTTGCTTCATACCTTTTCAAAAATTTACAAATTTGATACTTTTGCTTCTTCGGAGGCTATTTTTTGGGAGAAAGGTTCTACAGGCAGTGGTTCCTTCCATTTAAGCCTGCCTTGTCCCTCCCTTCATCCGTGTACTTTGGCTTTGGTATTGGTATCCCACAAGTAATGGATGATCCGTGGACTGGATACACCTTACAAGAGAAAACATAATTTATGCTTACCTGATAAATTTATTTCTCTTGTGGTGTATCCAGTCCACGGCCCGCCCTGTCTTTTTTTTTTTTTTTTTTTTTTTAAAGTATTTTATTTGAGGTTGCAAAAGTGATACAGGCGGCAAGATAAGAATAGAAAAAAAAAATACAAAAACAAAGACAAAACTTCACAGTTTCACTAGCATAAGAGAGCAACTACACTGTTTACAAGTTAAGTGAAATTTTGAATAAACAATTAAACGCCCAATCATACTAATAGATGTTAACCTCTAATTTTTCTATTAATAAGAGATATCCCCTTACAACCTGATAGATAGTCAGATAATAATTTCCCTTACTGAAACATAGAGGTCTCTTTTGTACCTCCTGGTATAGAAATAAATCAGGGTAGGGAATTTTGGGGGAAAGAAATAAAAGAACAAATGGGCCTCTTTTGGGCCCCAATTGGAGACACATAACTTAAATGTATATTTGATGCAGAAAGAGAACATTTAAATGACCACAAAATAATTTGCATTATACTCTATTAATAAGGTAGGGAGAGAGAACCTATGTTATGCGGCTGCAATATTTAAGTACTCAATCAATATGATTCTGTGCTTCTTACTAAAAATTGTGAGGGCAACGCAACCCTAAGCAAACCAGGAGTGTGACTTGATAATATAAACTCGTGGGAATTATATGTCCCGTTGTTAACATACTTATTAGGAAAGTCACGGTTATGAAATCTTCATAGACAGAAAGGAGCATTGACTAGAACAAGGTTAATGCAAGCAACCCCACTCCAAAAGTCCATATAAACTTATTATAAGCCAAATGTCCAGGATATCAGTCCTTGTCGCCTTGTCTCATCTAACCCACGCCATGTCTCACACGTCGAGGGGCACTCTCTAGGTAAAAAGCAAGGCTGCATAACATTGAAGAGTTCCCCAGTGTCACACAATATAAGCCGTACACCCCCTTCAGGATATCCCCAACTATCTCACATGGCTGCTCTAAGGTATTTTCAGTCACAACCTGAGCTAGATCAGGATCCGTTAACCACAGCCGCCTCTGCTGAAGCGCGACACTCCAGTCAGTCTGGGTGAATACAGTCGCCGCTGCTTCCCAGGGTCTTGCCAGACGCTCCGGTTCAAACCCTTCAACTGGCGACCCGATTCCACACAGCACACTGTTTCCAGCGGAGGTATGATAAGTTAGTATAGCGCTTGCTTTCTTGCTCTGAATTGAAAGCTTTTGTGAATGTGAAAGGATTAAGAGGCTCCTGCTTGCTGGCTTGGAGGGGATCTCTTTTATGTCCAGGCCCTTGTTCCGGTCTCCATTTTTTATGGTAGTAGTGTGTGCGATCCGGGGCTGTGCAGCTATTGTCACCTCTAGCGAATCCAGCTTGTCCCTCCTTACTTGCTCACCATTTTCAAGGATAGCGTCGGATAACTCAGAAGGGCATGTCTGAGTCTTAGGCGTGCAGGCACGACCCTAGTCGTATGCCAGGTGGTCAGTAATGGTTTTAAGTTGTACTTCCAGTAATCTGGCAAAGGTAGTCGTTAGTGATGTACCTCCGTCGTCCATTGTGTATCCGTACGTGAGATACTTTCTCCCACAAAGTTAAGGCACTGGCCGTGCAGCAATGGCACGGCAGGTATGAGGACAGATGAGGCCCCAGTGATTAGGGAAGGCCTCAAAGTACAAAGTCCAGTACTGATGGCACGCAGGCCACACTACAGTCAAAAATCCCTGTTTTTGGGTCTGAGTGTCTCCAGCTAAGCTTCTCCACCAATCTAGATCATCTGTCACCAAGATTTAAATGAAATTTGAGGTAAATGTGGTGAATAAATCTGGAGCTGAAGCTCAGTGCGACCAGCAAGATGGCCGCTGCCCGGAAGTCCCCCGCCCTGTCTTTTTAAGGCAGGTCTAAATTTTAATTTAAACTACAGTCACCACTGCACCCTATGGTTTCTCCTTTCTCGGCTTGTTTCGGTCGAATGACTGGATATGGCAGTTCATGGGCAGTTATTTTGCGCCTTGGTTTTTCCACACGCTTCTTGCGACCCTGTTGACTATTTTGAATGAAACGCTTGATTGTTCGATGATCACGCTTCAGAAGCTTTGCAATTTTAAGAGTGCTGCATCCCTCTGCAAGATATCTCACTATTTTTGATTTTTATGAGCCTGTCAAGTCCTTCTTTTGACCCATTTTGCCAAAGGAAAGGAAGTTGCCTAATAATTATGCACACCTGATATAGGGTGTTGATGTCATTAGACCACACCCCTTCTCATTACAGAGATGCACATCACCTAATATGCTTAATTGGTAGTAGGCTTTCGAGCCTATACAGCTTGGAGTAAGACAACATGCATAAAGAGGATGATGTGGTCAAAATACTCATTTGCCTAATAATTCTGCACTCCCTGTAATATGTTTCACTAAGCTAGACATACATCAGCAACTTGGTCTAGAATTATTTATGGCAACAGTGATAAACGTCAACTAATAGTGACTAGTTTCTTTGATGACAAAATAGTTTCAGATCATCTGTAACAGATTATATTCAAAGAGCATTATTATGATACTACTTACATGCAGTTTCATGACATTTCAGCTTTCACATAACATTATATTCATTAATTATTATTAATGATACCTTTACCAAAATACAATTAATATTGTATGCTACATGTTCATAGAATATTAAATGTAATAAATGTTTCCATTTTGACTTAACACTAATTCCTTTTCTCAAACTGTGCTAGTTATAAGGTTTTTGCATGGATACATTGATTAAACATACAGGCACATAGGACACTCATCTCTAATACACTATTTTTAGGTTGGCAGTACCCATAATGCCAGACTATCAAGATTGAAATAAAACCTCTCTACTCTTGATTTGCATATACAGACACAAGCAACTGACCTAATTCTGCCGGAGTTAGTCTCACACGTGCCATTCTGCAAACCTACTGATCACCTGTTTCTCGGTAGCCTTCAGTAATCTCCATCATATTGGAGATAATGTACTTGATCCACCATAAAGCTTTCCCTGCCAGTCAAGCACTGCTTACAGATAACAGGGGTGTACATTTCCATGCAGATCAAACACCAACTCCATGCTCTATAGATACAGATTAAGGCTTTTTCAGCTCACTGCATTAGATACCTTCTTTACAATGTATTTACATTATCACATTTACTTTGTTGTCTTGGTATATTTTGTTGAACGTGGGTAGGTAAGCTCAGGAGTGTAAACATGTCAGGAACACTGTATGGCAGCAGCTTTGCAAGAAGGCTTTCAACATTTTCATACGTTTTACAGATGCACGCTACCTACCCAGGTATGCTCTTCAACAGAGAACACCATCAGCCTTAAAGGGACATTATACACTAGATTTTTCTTTGCATAAATGTTTTGTAGATGATCTATATATAGCCCATACAGTTTTTTGTTTTTTTAAATGTATAGTTTTGCTTATTTTTAAATAACATTGCTCTGATTTTCAGACTCCTAACCAAGCCCCAAAGTTTTAGGAGAATACCGACGTATACCTACTCCAGCTTGCTCCTGTTTGTGTAAAGGGTCTTTTCATATGGAGAGGAATGGGGGGAGTGTCTGATATTTCCCACTTGCAGTGGGTGTTCCAGTAACCTTTCAAACAGTGCTAAACTGGAAGCTTCTAAGTACGTTTTTAAACAGTTTTATACTGGATTTTTATATCAGTATCTGTGCATATTATTCTTTATAGTAGTGTCTATTACATGCAGTTATATGAAAATTGGTGTATACTGTCCCTTTAAGTAAATTTACACATTTTATAATGGAATTAAGTAGGAAACATTTTAAAAATTGTACACACTGTCTGAATCATGAAAGAAATATTTTTGGGTTTCATGTTCCTTTCTTTCATCATTTAGATAGAGCATGTGATTTTAAACAACTTTCCAATTTATTTCTGTTATTTAATTTGTTTTGTTTTCTCTGTATACTTTGTTGAAAAGGATACCTAGGTAGGCTCAGGATTTACTCATTGGTGGCTGCACATATATGCCTTATGTTATTGGCTCACTTGATGCATTTAACTAGCTCCCAGTAGTGCATTGCTGCTTCTCCAACAAAGGATATCAAGAGACATAATTTGCGGGGTCTAGTGGACTCTCCCCACCATGAAATAAATTAATTTATCAGGTAAGCATAAATTATATTTTCTTTTCTTTCATACAGGAGGTGGGTGTCCATGATCCACAAGTAATTTGTGCTGGACCAGACAACATATTGTACAATGCCATTTAGATTAGATTTTTTTATTTTTAATGCAAAGAAAACATACACCAAAGATATTAATGTCCGAAACTACTGCCTGAAGCACTTCCTACCAAAAGCTGCTTCAGCAGAAGCAAAAACAGCAAAATGGTAGAATTTGGAAATAGTATGTAAATAAGACAAAATTGCTGCCTTGAAAATCTAATCAACAGAAGCCTCATTCTTAAAGGTCCAAGAAGCAGCCACTGATCTGGTAGAATGTGCAGTAATCCATTTGGGAGGAAACTGTCCCACCTTCATGAAAGCATTATGAAGCAAAAGCTTCAACCAAGAGGCTATGAAAACTGAAGAAGCCTTCTGACCCTTTCTGGAACCAGAAAAATTAACAAAAAAGCTAGAGAATAGTCTAAAATCCTTAGTAACCTGTAAATAGACCACATCCACATTGTAGAGAAGCATCTTCTTAGAATTCTGAGGATTAGGACAAAAAGAAAGAAAAACAATCTCACAATTGATATTCTCAGAAGAAACCACCTGAGGCAAAAAGTATAACTTAGTTCTCAAAGCTTCCTTATCCTGATGAAAAATAGGAGACTCACAAGAAAAAGCAGACAATTTAGAAACTCTATAGTAGAAGAGATTGCCAAGACAAACATAACCTTGCAGAACAATAGCTGAATATCCAAATTATGCATAGATTCAAAAGGAGAAACCTGCAAAACTCTAAAAAAACAAATTAGGATTTCAATCCTGACTAAAGCCTGGACAAAACTTTGAATATCAGAAAATTTTGCAGACTTCTTCTGAAACAAGACAGAGTTGAAAAACATAATTTATGTAAGAACTTACCTGATAAATTCATTTCTTTCATATTAGCAAGAGTCCATGAGCTAGTGACGTATGGGATATACATTCCTACCAGGAGGGGCAAAGTTTCCCAAACCTTAAAATGCCTATAAATACACCCCTCACCACACCCACAATTCAGTTTAACGAATAGCCAAGAAGTGGGGTGATAAGAAAAAAGTGCGAAAGCATATAAAATAAGGAATTGGAATAATTGTGCTTTATACAAAAAAATCATAACCACCACAAAAAAGGGCGGGCCTCATGGACTCTTGCTAATATGAAAGAAATGAATTTATCAGGTAAGTTCTTACATAAATTATGTTTTCTTTCATGTAATTAGCAAGAGTCCATGAGCTAGTGACGTATGGGATAATGACTACCCAAGATGTGGATCTTTCCACACAAGAGTCACTAGAGAGGGAGGGATAAAATAAAGACAGCCAATTCCTGCTGAAAATAATCCACACCCAAAATAAAGTTTAATGAAAAACATAAGCAGAAGATTCAAACTGAAACCGCTGCCTGAAGTACTTTTCTACCAAAAACTGCTTCAGAAGAAGAAAATACATCAAAATGGTAGAATTTGGTAAAAGTATGCAAAGAGGACCAAGTTGCCGCTTTGCAAATCTGATCAACCGAAGCTTCATTCCTAAACGCCCAGGAAGTAGAAACTGACCTAGTAGAATGAGCTGTAATCCTATGAGGCGGAGTCTTACCCGACTCAACATAGGCAAGATGAATTAAAGATTTCAACCAAGATGCCAAAGAAATGGCAGAAGTTTTCTGGCCTTTCTAAAACCGGAAAAGATAACAAATAAACTAGAAGTCTTTCGGAAAGACTTAGTAGCTTCAACATAATATTTCAAAGCTCTAATAACATCCAAAGAATGCAACGATTTCTCCTTAGAATTCTTAGGATTAGGACATAATGAAGGAACCACAATGTCTCTACTAATGTTGTTGGAATTCACAACTTAGGTAAAAATTCAAAAGAAGTTCGCAACACCGCCTTATCCTGATGAAAAATCAAAAAAGGAGACTCACAAGAAAGAGCAGATAATTCAGAAACTCTTCTGGCAGAAGAGATGGCCAAAAGGAACAAAACTTTCCAAGAAAGTAATTTAATATCCAATGAATGCATAGGTTCAAATGGAGGAGCTTGAAGAGCCCCCAGAACCAAATTCAAACTCCAAGGAGGAGAAATTGACTTAATGACAGGCTTTATACGAACCAAAGCTTGTACAAAACAATGAATATCAGGAAGAATAGCAATCTTTCTGTGAAAAAGAACAGAAAGAGCAGAGATTTGACCTTTCAAGGAACTTGCGGACAAACCCTTATCTAAACCATCCTGAAGAAACTGTAATATTCTCGGTATTCTAAAAGAATGCCAAGAAAAATGATGAGAAAGACACCAAGAAATATAAGTCTTCCAGACTCTATAATATATCTCTCTGGATACAGATTTACGAGCCTGTAACATAGTATTAATCACAGAGTCAGAGAAACCTCTTTGACCAAGAATCAAGCGTTCAATCTCCATACCTTTAAATTTAAGGATTTCAGATCCTGATGGAAAAAAGGACCTTGAGACAAAAGGTCTGGTCTTAACGGAAGAGTCCACGGTTGGCAAGAGGCCATCCGGACAAGATCCGCATACCAAAACCTGAGAGGCCATGCCGGAGCTACCAGCAGAACAAACGAGCATTCCTTCAGAATCTTGGAGAATACTCTTGGAAGAAGAACTAGAGGCGGAAAGATATAGGCAGGATGATACTTCCAAGGAAGAGATAATGCATCCACTGCCTCCGCCTGAGGATCCCGGGATCTGGACAGATACCTGGGAAGTTTCTTGTTTAGATGAGAAGCCATCAGATCTATTTCTGGAAGTTCCCACATTTGAACAATCTGAAGAAATACCTCTGGGTGAAGAGACCATTCGCCCGGATGCAACGTTTGGCGACTGAGATAATCCGCTTTCCAATTGTCCATACCTGGGATATGAACCGCAGAGATTAGACAGGAGCTGGATTCCGCCCAAACCAAAATTCGAGATACTTCTTTCATAGCCAGAGGACTGTGAGTCCCTCCTTGATGATTGATGTATGCCACAGCTGTGACATTGTCTATCTGAAAACAAATGAACAACTCTCTCTTCAGAAGAGGCCAAGACTGAAGAGCTCTGAAAATTGCACGGAGTTCCAAAATATTGATCGGAAATCTCACCTCCTGAGATTCCCAAACCCCTTGTGCCGTCAGATACCCCCACACAGCTCCCCAACCTGTAAAACTTGCATCTGTTGAGATTATAGTCCAGGTCGGAAGAACAAAGAAGCCCCCTGAACTAAACGATGGTGATCTGTCCACCATGTCAGAGAGTGTCGTAAAATCGGTTTAAAGATATTAATTGAGATATCTTTGAGTAATCCCTGCACCATTGGTTCAGCATACAGAGCTGAAGAGGTCGCATGTGAAAACGAGCAAAGGAGATCGCATCTGATGCGGCAGTCCTAAGACCCAACATTTCCATGCATAAGGCTACCAAAGGGAATGATTGTGACTGAAGGTTTTGACAAGCTGATATCAATGTTAAACTTCTCCTGTCTGACAAGGACAGAGTCATAGACACTGAATTTATCTAGAAACCTAAAAAGGTTACCCTTGTCTGAGGAATCAATGAACTGATTGGTAAATTGATCCTCCAACCATGAACTTGAAGAAACAACACAAGTCGATTCGTATGAGATTCTTCGAAAATGAGAAGACTGAGCAAGTACCAAGATATCGTCCAAATAAGGAAATACCAAAACCCTATTCTCTGATTACAGAAAGAAGGGCACCGAGAACCTTTGAAAAAAATTCTTGGAACTGAGGCTAGGCCAAACGGTAGAGCCACAAAACTGGTAATGCTTGTAAAAAGAGAATCTCAGACACTAAAAGTGATCTGGATGAATCGGAATATGCAGATACACATCCTGTAAATCTATTGTAGACATATAATGCCCTTGCTAAACAAAAGGCAGGATAGTCCTACAGTAACCATCTTGAATGTTGGTATCCTAACATAACGATTCAATAATGATAGATCCGGAACTGGTCTGAAGGAATTGATTTTCTTTGGTACAATGAAGAGATAAAATAAAACCCCAGCCCCTGTTCCAGAACTGGAACTGGCATAAATACTCCAGCCAACTCTAGATCTGAAACACATTTCAGAAATGCTGAGCCTTTGCTGTGTTAACTGGGACACGGGAAAGAAAAGAATCTCTTAGCAGGAGGCCTTAACTTGAAGCCAATTCTGTACCTTTCTGAAACAATGTTTCTGAAACCAGAGATTAAGAACGGAATTGATCCAAATTTCTTTGAAGAAAACGTAATCTGCCCCATACCAGCTGAGCTAGAATAAGGGCCGCACCTTCATAGGTACTTAGGAGCTGGCTATAGGTTTCTATAAGGCTTGGATATATTCCAAACTGGAAATAGTTTCCAAACTGATACCGCTCCTGAGGATGAAGGATCAGGCTTTTGTTCCTTGTTGTGAGGAAAGGAACGAAAATGATTATTTACCCTGGAAAGAAAGGGAAAGCAAAGTTGACTTAGAAGACATGTCAGCATTCCAAGTTTAATCCATAAAGCTTTTCTAGCTAAAATAGCTAGAGACATATACCTGACATCAACTCTAATGATATCAAAAGATGGTATCACCAATAAAATTATTAGCATGTTATAGAATAATAATAATGCTATAAAATTATGATCTGTTACTTGTTGCGCTAAAGCTTCTAACCAAAAAGTTGAAGCTGCAGCAACATCCGCTAAAAATATAGCAGGTCTAAGAAGATTACCTGAACATAAGGAAGCTTTTCTTAGAAAGGATTCAATTTTCCTAACTAAAGGATCCTTAATTAAGTACTATCTGCCGTAGGAATAGTAGTACATTAGCAGGAGTAGAGACAGCCCCATAACCTTAGGGATTTTTGTCCCAAAAAACTCTAATCTGTCAGATGGCACAGGATATAATTTGCTTAAACGTCTAGAAGGAGTAAATAAATTACCCAAATTATTCCATTCCCTGGAAATTACTTCAGAAATAGCATCAGGGAGATAAAACACTTCTGGAATAACTACAGGAGATTTAAAAACCTTATTTAAACGTTTACATTTAGTATCAAGAGGACCAGAATCCTCTATTTCTAATGCAAATAACACTTCTTTAAGTAAAGAACGAATAAATTCCATCTTGAACAAATACAAAGATTTATCAGCATCAACCTCTGAGACAGAAACCTCTGAACCAGAAGAACCATTATCAGTATCAGAATGATGATGTTCATTTAAAAATTCATCTGAAAAAAGAGAAGTTTTAAAAGACTTTTATGTATACTAGAAGGAGAAATAACAGACATAGCCTTCTTAATGGATTTAAAAAATAAAATCTCTTATGTTATCAGGAACACTCTGAAAATTAGATGTTGACGGAACAGCAACAGGTAATGTAACAGTACTAAAGGAAATTTTATCTGCATTAATAAGTTTGACATGACATGCAATACAAATAACAGCTGGAGAAACAGATACCAAAAGTTTATAGCAGATACACTTAGCTTGGTAGCTCCAGCACTGTGCAGTGATTTTCCTGAAGTATCTTCTGACTCAGTTGCAACGTGGAACATCTTGCAATATGTAAAAGAAAAAAACAACATATAAAGCAAAATTGATCAAATTCCTTAAATGACAGTTTCAGGAATGGGAAAAAAATGCCAGTGAACAAGCTTCTAGCAACCAGAAGCAATAAATAATGAGACTTAAATAATGTGGAGACAAAAATGACGCCCATATTTTTTAGCGCCAAAAAAGACGCCCACATTATTTGGCGCCTAAATGCTTTTGGCGCCAAAAATGACGCCACATCCGGAACGCCGACATTTTTGACGCAAAAAAACGTCAAAAAATGACGCAACTTCCGGCGACACGTATGACGCCGGAAACAGAAAAAAAAATTTTGCGCCAAAAAAGTCAGCGCCAAGAATGACGCAATAAAATGAAGCATTTTCTGCCCCCGCGAGCCTAACAGCCCACAGGGAAAAAGTCAAATTTTTTAAGGTAAGAAAAAATGATTGAAACAAATGCATTTATCCCAAATATGAAACTGACTGAAAAATAAGGAAAGTTGAACATTCTGAGTCAAGGCAAATAAATGTTTGAATACATATATTTAGAACTTTATAAATAAAGTGCCCAACCATAGCTTAGAGTGTCACAGAAAATAAGATTTACTTACCCCAGGACACTCATCTACATGTTTGTAGAAAGCCAAACCAGTACTGAAACGAGAATCAGCAGAGGTAATGGTATATATAAGAGTATATCGTCGATCTGAAAAGGGAGGTAAGAGATGAATCTCTACGACCGATAACAGAGAACCTATGAAATAGACCCCGTAGAAGGAGATCACTGCATTCAAATAGGCAATACTCTCCTCACATCCCTCTGACATTCACTGCACGCTGAGAGGAAAACCGGGCTCCAACTTGCTGCGGAGCGCATATCAACGTAGAATCTAGCACAAACTTACTTCACCACCTCCATCGGAGGCAAAGTTTGTAAAACTGAATTGTGGGTGTGGTGAGGGGTGTATTTATAGGCATTTTAAGGTTTGGGAAACTTTGCCCCTCCTGGTAGGAATGTATATCCCATACGTCACTAGCTCATGGACTCTTGCTAATTACATGAAAGAAACTGGCCCTTATAGTAGCTGGCGGTTAAACCCTTATCCAAGCCAACCTTAATGAATAGGAGAATTCTAGGAATTCTAAAATAATTCCATCTAAAACAAAGTTTCAAGGGGGAGTTAAGTTTGTAATTTATAATGTTTTGTTAATTATATGTTATTGTAAAGGGGAAGGTGGTTTTAGACAAGCTGGACCCAGTATGGTGTGAAACTGATACTTGATGTATGTGAGGGGAGGTCACAGTATGGTCGGAGTGACATATGTGTATACAGTGATTCACCCTTTCTCAGTACTTATGATTTGTAAGTTGTTTTTAAGAAATTCAATAAAAATATTTCAATTAAAACAAAGTTTCAATGACCAAATCTGAAAATACTTCTCTGTCTTAGTTTTTAAGAGTTCAATCTCCAAGCCATCAAATACAATCTTGATGAGAAAAAAAAACAGACCATGAGACAGAAGGTTGGGGAGCAGAGGAAAAACCCATGGAGGACAATTGGACATCTGCATCAGATCCACAAACTCAAGTTCTGCGAGGTCATGCTGAAGCAATCAGAATTACTGATGCTACCTCCTGGTTGATCCTGGCTATTACTCTTGGAAACAGAACAAGAGGATAAAAAATGCAAGCCAGAAAAAACAACTAAGGAGCTACTTGTTGTTCAAACGAGAAGCCATCATATCTATTTTTCAATCTGACTGAATATTTCCAGATAAAGAAAATATTCCCTTGGATGAAGAGATTGGTAACTGAGAAAAATTGGCTTCCCAACGTGCATACACCAGTGCACGGGAAAACTAAAGGGACATGTGCTAACCTGACAGGCAAACCCGGCATGAAAAAAAAACTTGATGACCCTAAGAAACTAAAGGACGTGCGCTAACTCGATTGTGTGTAAACCCGATGTGCGCAATCCTGATGCACAAAAACATTAAATACAACACATCCCTGTATAGAGGGTTTATAAAAGATTTCCCATGAGGTGAAACAATAGAATCATAAACCATACCACAAATACATCCCTCTGACAAGCACTGTACTCTGAGGGGAAATCGGGCCTCAACATAGACTCAAAACGCCTTTCTCTGAAAAATCACAGTCACATCTTCATTCTTCAACCACCTCCAGCGGAGGCAAAGTAAAGAATGATGTATGTGTGAGGTGGGAGGGTTGGGAATCTTTGCTCCCTCCTAGTGGTAGAGAAGAGTAATTGAAAAAAAGAGAGATTTGATGGCACCACTACAAACTGGTAATTAGAGTCTTATCACCATCTGTAATTAGGGCAAATTGGCCTAAAAATATAATATTGAATTCTGGAGTGGTGCTTAGTATCTACAGTTACATTTAACTAAAATTCAATGAAGAATTGAATACAAGGATACTAGGATAGCACTCCTAAGACTCTATGTATGCTTCGTGTAGGAAAACTGTTAGGTCACATGAGTTAAAAAATATAAATCTTTATTGGAACATATTTCAACATGGGTGTGATTAAAACTTAAGTGTTAGCAGCAATAAATAATTGTTTAATATCTGACTATTATGGGGTTGGTGCTGTGAGTTGAATTGTGCCAGCTCAAATTAGGTATACTGATGTTCTCTCGTTAGGTAGCAGGATAGTAGGAATTACCCATCAAAGGATGGCATAAGTATGACAACTGATATATTATATACAAATTATATCAATTATATCACTGAAGGTATTATAACTTTTAAAACTCCCTTATTAATAAGGAGCTCAGATAATACCAGTGTCACTTAAACAAAGTTAAAGTATCAATATTTGGGTAAATTGTTCTATAGTGTCGTTTGTTGAACAACATCTGAAATATATAGATATCTAATTTGTATATTAACTAATGATAACTAACCACTAGTATAATAATATGCTATGATGTAACTCATAGATCCAGGATTACATGGCTAGTATTATGTATTTCAGTATGTTTGGTGTATACTTGATTTATTTACGTATTTGCCCAATTTGCACTGAATCTTAAAGTATCTTGTGGTTATTGTACTTGAGACAATAATGTTTATTTCAGAAATTGAACCACCATATCAAAGGTGATATTGCCCAATAGTACCTCTCCAATAATGATTCAGATGTAGTGCTTAAAAAAATTGATTAATTCTAATCTTATAACATGGCAACAGGCACCGGTCTCATTATGTACAAATGCAGCGTAACTCAATATAGACAGCTGTAGCCAGCTAGATAGCAGACACGGGTGTTAAAGTTTAATCTATTATATGCAAATAAAGGACCATTGTAATATTATAAGGGACTAGTTATTCATTATATCTGTCTCCTTAATAGTCCTGCTGTGCAGCGTAAGTAAAATAAATTGTGTCGTTAAAAGGCTAACAGCTGAGAGCAAAATGGAGACCGGTATGGGCTCATACGTTTGTTATACAAACAACAACTTTATAGTCTAGCGACCTAAGGGGGATCCACCACAGGTTCTAATTAGAGATTCTATATTAGGCTTCTACCACTGCTCCATATCCACCCAAATATTTGCGGCTAACAAGTTTTTTAAAAAGTAGGTATAGAGCTCCCATCAGCTCACTCCCTCCCTGACATGTTTCGCAGAGTTCCCGGCTTTCTAGGCCTTTTAAGATATAATGAATAACTAGTCCCTTATAATATTACAATGGTCCTTTATTTGCATATAATAGATTAAACTTTAACACCTAAACGTGTGTCTGCTATCTAGCTGGCTACAGCTGTCTATATTGAGTTACGCTGCATTTGTACATAATGAGACCGGTGCCTGTTGCCATGTTATAAGATTAGAATTAATCAATTTTGTTAAGCACTATATCTGAATCATTATTGGAGAGGTACTATTGGGCAATATCACCTTTGATATGGTGGTTCAATTTCTGAAATAAACATTATTGTCTCAAGTACTATAACCTACAAGATACTTTAAGATTCAGTGCAAATTGGGCAAATACGTAAATAAATCAAGTATACACCAAACATACTGAAATACATAATACTAGCCATGTAATCCTGGATCTATGAGTTACATCATAGCATATTATTATACTAGTGGTTAGTTATCATTAGTTAATATACAAATTAGATATCTATATATTTCAGATGTTGTTCAACAAACGACACTATAGAACAATTTACCCAAATATTGATACTTTAACTCTATTTAAATGACACTGGTATTATCTGAGCTCCTTATTAATAAGGGAGTTTTAAAAGTTATAATACCTTCAGTGATATAATTGATATAATTTGTATATAATATATCAGTTGTCATACTTATGCCATCCTTTGATGGGTAATTCCTACTATCCTGCTACCTAACGAGAGAACATCAGTATACCTAATTTGAGCTAGCACAATTCAACTCACAGCACCAACCCCATAATAGTCAGATATTAAACTATTATTTATTGCTGCTAACACTTAAGTTTTAATCACACCCATGTTGAAATATGTTCCAATAAAGATTTATATTTTTTAACTCATGTGACCTAACAGTTTTCCTACACGAAGCATACATAGAGTCTTAGGAGTGCTATCCTAGTATCCTTGTATTCAATTCTTCATTGAATTTTAGTTAAAGAGAAGAGTAATTCCCATGAGTAATGGATCGTGAACTCTCACCACCTGTATGAAAGAAATATTTCTACTAACTTTTATTAGATGAATAAAATTTAATCTACAGAGACAACTAAAATAAAGGAATTCCTTCCAAAATATCTATGACAGTAAATTAATCAAAATTGCAAAGCCCAGCGACCCCATAGACGGAAGAAAAGTAAAAACAAAAACACAAAGGAGAGGCCTCTCCTCACTCCCTCGTCTGATTCCGAGGTTCCTGTTATTGTAAAGGAAATACGGGGTGTGTGTGATGTAGGCTGCATCTCTGTTGTTACAAACTATACAAATTCTGTTTAACAGATAACAATATGGAATAAAAACAATACTCCCCTCCAAATAGACCACTGCCTTCCCACAGTCTCTCCCAGAGCCGCCATGATAGGAGACGCTGGTCAGGGTAAGTTCCAACGTGATTCAAGGCTTCCTTCAAAACACTGTGAAGGAGGGGGGCAGAGCCTATAGCTGAAGCTGCCGAACTCATCTAAGAGGAGCTCCCAGCTCTAAATCTAACTTTTGGGGAATCAACTTAAACTACCAACTCAAAAAGCGAGGTTCATAGTCTACTAAAGTTCCCTGAAAGGATTCCAGCCTTGAAAAGAATTGAAGCATGGGTGAACTCGCTACATGATCGCCGACAGCCTATGTTTTTTAAGTTGAGCTACACTGTGGTCGCCATTTTCAATGAGGCCGATCATCTCTGTAGCTGGGGCTGCTGCACTATACTCCACCCCCCGGGTAACCGGGTTATGGAGCAGACATTTAATGCTGCTAATTAAACTTTCAACTAATAAGTTGGCGCAACGCATAAAGCCATAGGACACACTAAGCATACTATTCCACATAACCCATCTCTTTGTACGCATGGAGCCTACAAAAGGACTCAACTACACTTGTTGAAGTTTTGGAGGCACATCATAATGCTCTTATTGAGGCCATCAGAGAGGCTTTCAACCCTTCCCAGGTGGTCTTACAAACTAGCAATACCACAGATAACATCATTGCTACCTTACCGTGGGATTGCAGGGCTAAGAGGAATCTATTACCCTAAACACAACATCTTCTTGTACCCCTGGAGGACACTGTCGGATCAAAGAGAATCCAGTTGTCAAAGGAAAACCAGGGTATAGGCACCCACAGAGAACAGGATACAGGGCATATAGTTGAGCGTGGTCACAATCTGAATGGAGAGTCAGACGCAAGAGAAGTGGCCAAGATCAACAACTTGGCACCCCGATCTAGAATCCTGCTGTTGTATCCAGCTCCCTTACTGAAACGGATCACGACCGATAGCAGCATGGTTTGGCCATGTGGTCCCCAATCTGAGGACGGCGTTCAGAAGAAGAACATCTACGACATGAGACCCATTCAACTGGACAACTTCGACCTTTACTGGGAGGTCTATCCTACCCACCCACACACAGACCTTGCTGGTGCTAGAGACATTGCAGGTACATAATTTTATCCTGCTCATGGAAGCTGCAGCTCTGTAGACACGGGCCGCCTGCAAGAGTGTAATCTCTGGAACTGGCGATTTTTACACACAGGACTCCGTGCCTTAACAAGTGCTTCTCATGCTGAGCAACAAGGAGTGGGATGAGGAAGATTTGAAAACTGGGACTAATTACCCATGACTTATGACCGGTAATCCTAAACCTGAAAGAAAAAACTGTGAGCTATGTTTTTTGTTCCCACCCTTGCCAGTATAAGTCTTGGACTTACTTCAATAATAGCTATGGACTGCTCATAGTTACCCACCATATTATTTTATTCCTAGGCACCATTTATACCTCATGGTTCTAGTGGTACTATATACTTTGTTACATGTTCGTTAACTATGCTGTTATTTAAACACTCATGCTTTCTGATACCAGTTCACCCTGAGTTAACCATGTTCTGTTAAACAGATTTCATATTGTGACTCACTGTGACACACCTGTAATCTGCAATCTCTTTAGCTTACTGGATAATATAAATTATCATCCTATGCTGTTGAGGGGTAAATGTATTAATATATGATCATTATACCAGCATTGGCCTATACCCCTACAAAATACATATCAACTACATACGAGTAAGAGTGTTTCTTGCTCCAAGCCCTAGGGTTAACTTACAATAGACAGTGGGTATAAAGTTATATATACACAAAAGCATATAGAGTGCAGATACCTTCTCCTATGTTGTTAATATATGCCCTCTACACTATTACCCTGATCTATTACTACAAAATCTTAAGAATAAGTATTTACAAAAGAGAAACTAAATGTAAGTCTATATCTTTCAAAGCTAGGCTCATAACTGCCTACCTGTTATTATAATTAGTTTTTATGATACTCACAGCTGACTATATTATATATCTCAGACAAATTATTTTTAGTGTTGCAATCTATTCTCTAGTTTGATGACAGTTGATTATATATTGAACTACAATAGTGTTGATTAACTGCACTTCTTGGATTGTATCTTGTATTTCTGTTTTTAATATTGACCATTCCCTCTTTGTTTCTTGTTGCTGTGCTACCAGCGTCCGAGGTGGTACAGCTTTTACTTATGTATAGAGAGGTCTATTTTGTAGACTTAAATCTTCTCACTAGTTGAAGAGTCCTAGCATCTATCCCCTGACTTGTTCTCACCTGGGAGCTATTTTAATTTCTGTTCTATATCCATGTTCTATATCCAGGTGCCCCTGATATGCAGGGTCCTAAAGGCTTCTACATGTCCCGCACAAGCCTACCCTCCATACCAGATATAGGCTGATTTAAGTGGCAATACCCATCTACCAAGCCAACATAGTCCAGCTCAAATCTTGTTACCATATATATACCTACACGTAACCTTAATAAATAAGCTGTACCCCTATTATAACTTTAGCAAGGTTAACTGACCTAGCAGACATCAGAGCGCTCTGTCTTCCCCTGATACTCAAGGTCCAAAAGTGTCCGTATATTCTATTAGAGTTCCTCCTCCGAGTTACTAAAGCTAATATGGGCACATGAGTGGCACCTGAAGTTTTGGAGGCACATTTATCTCTTTAAAAAATCAAGGTTCCATTTTTTCTGTGCAGTAGAATTCACAATAGTGCAAACTGCAATACCCAATGTGAATACTAAAGTAAAATACAGGGGATCAAGTTTTGGAAATTCAACAGGTTTATTTTCACAACAAAAACGAATCACAGCTCACTAAAGAATTTTTAAAATATTGTTTATATGTATTTAGCTCAATGTGTTTCAATTACTTTTGTCACCTTTATCAAGCGCAATCTAATTTTTTTATCTGTTTAGATTGTTCTTGATAAAGGCGACAAAAGAGCATGATATAAATTTCTTATAAATAAAACATATATAAAACAGATGCCTGTCACAATAGTCTCCTGGCTATGATGTACAATCCCAAGAGTACCTACTAGTAGCCTATAGGCTAAGTGAGTGCCAGCATAACTAAAACCCCATGCTTACCAAATAGGTACCCACACTACTTTACATTCCATTTGCAGAACAATACTACTCCCTGTAGAAAGCCAATCTAGTGTTGTTTGTGTAACAGCAGGAGGCTAGAGACCAGTCCCAGAGACACATGTGGCAGGCCTGTAATTAACTCCTACCTGGTGTAATTGTGCAATTAACCCTTACCCATAAAGCTTTCCTATGTCAAACAGTAGCTGTATGAGGGGAAATTGAGGACCCCTCTTATAAAAGAACATCTGGAGCACCTTTAATCTTCACCTTCCTCCTGTGGAGGCAAAAATAAGACTACTTTCCAATAAGGTGGGAGGGGTTTTAAGGGCTCTTGGAGTTTTGTGAATCTTTGCCTCCTCCTAGTTGTCAAGGGTAATGGCTTGTGAACTTTCATCACCTTTATGAAAGAAAACTACAGTCTTAATAGCATGAACTGCTCGCATTATTATCAGTGACATTCTGATTCACAACAAACTTTAAAGGTCTGAGTAGCATGCAAGAACATCTAACAGTTTCTGGACTCTTTAACCATTAAACAAAGACAATTGTATCTAAAACATTGTGATACAATCCATATCAATGGTTGCACACAAATATACATCTTGCTTAACATTCCAATTTAACATTTAAATTCCATTGTACAAAAATTTTTTACATTTACGTATAACTCAGTATATAGAACTTCTTAACGATAAGAATACTCACAATGAAATTTTATTATTAATACTAGATTTTAGTTTGCTATCAAATAGTGATTAATACAACAGAATTCTATTGGCTGATCGGAACAGCCAATAGAATGCGAGGTCAATCTGATTGGCTGATTGGATCAGCCAATCCGATTGAACTTGAATCTGATTGGCTGATTCAATCAGCCAATCAGATTTTCCTACCTTAATTCCGATTGGCTGATAGAATCCTATCAGCCAATCGGAATTCGAGGGACGCCATCTTGGATGACGTCACTTAAAGGAACCTTCATTCGTCGTCTAGTCGTCGGGAGAAGAGGATGTTCCGCGCCGGAGGTCTTGAAGATGGAGCCGCTCCTCGTCGGATGGATGAAGATAGAAGATGCTGCTTGGATGAAGATGTTTGCCGGTCCGGATGTCCTCTTCTGCCCGGATAGGATGAAGACTTCTGCTGCTCCGGATGTCTTCTTTTGGTCCATCGCTGCTCGGCTGAGTGAAGACGACTCAAGGTAGGGAGATCTTCAGGGGGGTAGTGTTAGGTTTATTTAAGGGGGGTTTGGGTTAGAGTAGGGGTATGTGGGTGGTGGGTTGTAATGTTGGGGGGTGGTATTGTGTTTTTTTTACAGGCAAAAGAGCTGATTTCTTTCGGGCATGCCCCGCAAAAAGCCCTTTTAAGGGCTGGTAAGATAATAGAGCTGTTAACTTTTTAGTTTAGAATAGGGTAGGGTATTTTTTTATTTTGGGGGGCTTTGTTATTTTTTTAGGGGGCTTAGAGTAGGTGTAATTAGCTTAAAAATCTTTTTTTATTTTCTGTAATTTAGTGTTTTGTTTTTTTTTGTAATTTAGTTTAGTTGATTTAATTGTAGGTAATTGTAGGTAGTTTAGTTAATTTATTGATAGTGTAGTGTTAGGTTTAATTGTAACTTAGGTTAGGATTTATTTTACAGGTAATTTTGTAATTATTTTAACTAGGTAGCTATTAAATAGTAAATAACTATTTAATAGCTATTGTACCTAGTTAAAATAAATACAAAGTTACCTGTAAAATAAATATAAATCCTAAAATAGCTACAATATAATTATTCGTTATATTGTAGCTATATTAGGGTTTATTTTACAGGTAAGTATTTAGCTTTAAATAGGATTCATTTATTTAGTTAGATTTAAATTATGTTTAATTTAGGGGGGTGTTAGGGTTAGACTTAACTTTAGGAATTAATACATTTATTATAGTAATGGCGAGGTCCGGTCGGCAGATTAAGGGTTAATACTTGAAGTTAGGTGGCGGCAACGTTGGGGGGGGGGGGGGGGCAGATTAGGGTTTAATAAATATTATGTAGGTGTCGGCGATGTTAGGGGCAGCAGATTAGAGGTACATAGGGATAATGTAGGTTGCGGCGGTGTGCAGTCGGCAGATTAGGGGTTAAAAATATTTATTAGAGTGGCGGCGATGTGGGGGGACCTCGGTTTAGGGATGCATAGGTAGTTTATGGTAGTTAGTGTACTTTAGAGCACAGTAGTTAAGAGCTTTATGAACCGGCGTTAGCCCATAAAGCTCTTAACTCCTGACTTTTTTCTGCGGCTGGAGTTTTGTCGTTAGAGTTCTAACGCTCACTTCAGCCAAGACTCTAAATACCGGCGTTAGGAAGATCCCATTGAAAAGATAGGATACGCAATTGGCGTAAGGGAATCTGCGGTATGGAAAAGTCGCGGCTGGAAAGTGAGCGTTAGACCCTTTCCTGACTGACTCTAGATACCAGCGGGCGGCCAAAACCAGCGTTAGGAGCCCTTAATGCTGCTTTTGACGGCTACTGCGGAACTCTAAATCTAGGCGTATGTGATTCACACAAATAAACTGATTTAACATGATTAATTTAAAGCTGTTATTTATATTTAGCACCCACATACTCAGATATTTTTTAATAATTCTTTCTTTCCTAAAATAAAAATAATAGTATGTATATATATATATATATATATATATATATATATATATATATATATATATATATATATATATATATATATATATATATATATATAAAATATATACTTGAGCTATATAAATATATTTATTTTTTTATTTTCATTTTTAAGGGCAAAATGAATCTGGAGTTGCTGTGCATAATGGAAGAATTTATTTAGTTGGAGGCTACTCAATCTGGACAAATGAGCCTTTGGCGTGTATACAGGTAAACAACTGTGACCAAATAACATCAAATAATACACACACTATATATGAGAGTGTGAGTGTGTTTCTGGCAATAAATTCTAATTAGCTGGCAAATTAGCTAGATTTAGGCTCAAGCCATGCATACACATATCTAGCTGTTTAGGATTTTATCTTTAATTCTCACATATTGCTCTTAATTTTTGTACTTAGATTAATTTGACATGTTGTATTTCTAAGACTAAAATGAATTTCCAGTCTAACATGTGTTAGCTGTCAGTTTATATATTATCATCTTTGAAAGGTGCCACTTAGTAAAATTCAACAGCCCAAATAACAGGACGAGTCAAAACTTAATTGAGCAAGAAGGTGGAAATAAGCTTGTCTTAGTAACTGACCGGTACCAAGTAATTTTATAAAGGGATACCTGCTTTGAAATTTTAGATGCACAATTAATTTGAATGTTTAAATACTTAATTAGACCCCTCCATTTTTTTTTAAATTAAATAAGTTTAAGCAACTATCAGTTTATACAGTATCTGTCCATTGCAAGGCGTAATTTACAAATGCTACTTGGTTAGATGCAAACCTAAAAAAGTGATAGCATTTGGTGATTGTATGCAAGGAAGACCAAGTAGCTGTTATGCACAGCTGTTCAGCTAAGGCTTCATCAGACCATAGTCTCTGATAAAGCTTTAGCAGAATGGGCTTTCACTTTTAAAAGGTAAAGAATTATTTGCAAGTTACTATTCCAGTTGTGGCAAGTGATGGCCCTGGTTTCAGACCAGGTAAGAGTAGCTCACTTTCCCCCATAAATATTAGTTTAAAGAACACTTGCACAGTACCTCTCTACTCCTGTTTCCCTCTAAACGCACCCTCTCTGCATAACTTTGGAATGTAATACTTCTGCTCTGCTTAATCCATTAAAGGGACACTCAGGTCAAATTACATTTTCATGATTCAGATATAGCATGTAATTTTAAAAAACTTTGCAATTTACTTCCATTAAAAAAATGTGCACAATCTTTTATATTTATACTTTTTGAGTCACCAGCTCCTACTGAGCATGTGCAAGAATTCACAGACTATACGTATATGCATTTGTGATTGGCTGATTGCTATCACATGGTACAGTGGGAGTGGAAATATACATAACTTTCAAATTTGTTAGAACAAAATCTACTACTCATTTGAAATTCATAGTAAATGCTATTGTATTGTCTTGTTATGTTGCATTTGCTGATTATGCAAGTCTACTGTGTTTACTGGTCCTTTAACTGCAGAGGAATATTGAAACAAAATTTACTGCAAAACAGATTCAGAGATACTATAAAAGGTATTAAACCTGGCAGAAGGGTAAAAAAAAAGCAAGTCAAGACCATCCCTAAAATGTCTGAAATCATGGAAGTATTCCTTTTCTTTCATGTTCTGGTATTTAAAAACTTACAAAAATTAAACTTGCAAAATTAAAATGGGTTTTGCCACAGATACTGCAGCTGTGTGGAAGAATCGTGAAAATTATAGGACGTTTTTTTTGGAGGACATTTATGTTTTACACACTCACCTAAAGAGAACAGTGATTCAGATTATTAATATTGTTCCCCAAAGATTTGTCTGGGACTAAGTATTGTTTTGAAACTTTTTCTATGTTTTTTTAGACGTTCACTCACACTCTTAATGAAATTTGTTCAAGACAATTATATATCCTATATTGTTTTTATATTTTATTTTCATTGTTATTTTTATTTTAAGGTCGACCTTATTTTTTATGTTTTATTTTTCATATATGTGTATATATATATATATGTATTAAATATAAATTTTGTAACCAGCACCATCTTGTTACATTGAATAGACAACAATTGTGTTTTATCTGGTATCCTAGCCATTGCGGTTTATCTTCTACATTGGTTTTCAGGATTGGATATCACATTCCATTAATTATTTCTCTTTTATTACTCATAGTACACTTTAGCTCTGTTTAGAGCACTCCCTAGTTTAATTTTTATTATCTGGTTGCTTGGTTTTATAGGGATTAGTGAGATCCCTATTAATTGTTGGAGTTTGTGTCATTTTGGTGCTGGTCACCTTTTCCTTTCTCTTCTGATTTAAAAACTTATAGCAAGAGACATTTGATCCAACTATCCATTCAAATATGGGGCAATTTAACCAGTAGAATGAGAGGTAGTGTGAAGCACAACAAAACTTTGATATATTACAATATTTCCTGTAAGAACCAACAGAGCGAAGCCCAGAACATAGAGTCAAAAAGTTAATGCAAATATTTATTTTTAGAGATAATAACAGCATACAGGTGGCCCTCGGTTTACGCCGGTTCAATTTGCGCCTGTTTTAGAATAACAACCTCTTTTTTCAGTCATGTGACTGCTATTGAAAAGCATTGAAAACCAGTGCACTAATTAAAATAGCCAGTAGGTGGAGCTATCTGCTTGTGTTTCAGCAAAGTTAAGCTAGTTTAACAGCCTGAAATTGATCTGTGTACACAGATCAGACAAGATCTATCGAGCAACAAGCTCTAGCAGGCACTTCCCTATTATCTTCCTGTCCAGCTGCTTGAGATGAGGGTGCCTAACTGCCTATTAATCACTGCAGATTGAAATGCATAGAATAGGTGCAGAACCAATATTATCTAACATGCTAACAATGCAGAGAACTGTTTGCAGAAAACTGCAAGTAAAAAAAAACGTTTTTGTTCATTAAACTTAGTTTGATGATGATAAATCTATATTATTAGGTTTATAATGCTGTTTAGCATTTAAAGTCTTCATTTCAAACCTTTAAAAATAATGTATTAGGTGTTAATTATGACAATTTTGAGAGGGGCCTGGAACCTAACTCCCTCACTTCCCATTGACTTACATTATAAACTGGGTTTCAATTTACAACAATTTCGATTTACAACCATTCCTCCTGGAACCTAACCCCGGCGTAAACTGAGGGCTACCTGTAATTTATTATATAAACAAAAAAAAAACATAATTTATGTAAGAACTTACCTGATAAATTCATTTCTTTCATATTAGCAAGAGTCCATGAGCTAGTGACGTATGGGATATACATTCCTACCAGGAGGGGCAAAGTTTCCCAAACCTCAAAATGCCTATAAATACACCCCTCACCACACCCACAATTCAGTTTAACGAATAGCCAAGAAGTGGGGTGATAAAAAAGTGCGAAAGCATATAAAATAAGGAATTGGAATAATTGTGCTTTATACAAAAATGATAACCACCACAAAAAAAGGGTGGGCCTCATGGACTCTTGCTAATATGAAAGAAATGAATTTATCAGGTAAGTTCTTACATAAATTATGTTTTCTTTCATGTAATTAGCAAGAGTCCATGAGCTAGTGACGTATGGGATAATGATTACCCAAGATGTGGATCTTTCCACGCAAGAGTCACTAGAGAGGGAGGGATAAAATAAAGACAGCCAATTCCTGCTGAAAATAATCCACACCCAAAATAAAGTTTAATGAAAAACATAAGCAGAAGATTCAAACTGAAACCGCTGCCTGAAGTACTTTTCTACCAAAAACTGCTTCAGAAGAAGAAAATACATCAAAATGGTAGAATTTAGTAAAAGTATGCAAAGAGGACCAAGTTGCTGCTTTGCAAATCTGATCAATCGAAGCTTCATTCCTAAACGCCCAGGAAGTAGAAACTGACCTAGAAGAATGAGCTGTAATCCTTTGAGGCGGAGTTTTACCCGACTCAACATAGGCAAGATGAATTCAAGATTTCAACCAAGATGCCAAAGAAATGGCAGAAGCTTTCTGGCCTTTTCTAGAACCGGAAAAGATAACAAATAAACTAGAAGTCTTTCGGAAAGACTTAGTAGCTTCAACATAATATTTCAAAGCTCTAACAACATCCAAAGAATGTAACGATTTCTCCTTAGAATTCTTAGGATTAGGACATAATGAAGGAACCACAATTTCTCTACTAATGTTGTTGGAATTCACAACTTTAGGTAAAAATTCAAAAGAAGTTCGCAACACTGCCTTATCCTGATGAAAAATCAGAAAAGGAGACTCACAAGAAAGAGCAGATAATTCAGAAACTCTTCTGGCAGAAGAGATTGCCAAAAGGAACAAAACTTTCCAAGAAAGTAATTTAATGTCCAATGAATGCATAGGTTCAAACGGAGGAGCTTGAAGAGCCCCTAGAACCAAATTCAAACTCCAAGGAGGAGAAATTGACTTAATGACAGGTTTTATACGAACCAAAGCTTGTACAAAACAATGAATATCAGGAAGATTAGCAATCTTTCTGTGAAAAAGAACAGAAAGAGCAGAGATTTGTCCTTTCAAGGAACTTGCGGACAAACCTTTATCTAAACCATCCTGAAGAAACTGTAAAATTCTTGGAATTCTAAAAGAATGCCAAGAAAAATGATGAGAAAGACACCAAGAAATAGAAGTCTTCCAGACTCTATAATATATCTCTCTGGATACAGATTTACGAGCCTGTAACATAGTATTAATCACAGAGTCAGAGAAACCTCTTTGACTAAGAATCAAGCGTTCAATCTCCATACCTTTAAATTTAAGGATTTGAGATCCTGATGGAAAAAAGGACCTTGCGACAGAAGGTCTGGTCGTAGCGGAAGAGTCCACGGATGGCAAGAGGCCATCCGGACAAGATCCGCATACCAAAACCTGTGAGGCCATGCCGGAGCTACCAGCAGAACAAACGAGCATTCCTTCAGAATCTTGGAGATTACTCTTGGAAGAACTAGAGGCGGAAAGATATAAGCAGGATGATACTTCCAAGGAAGTGATAATGCATCCACTGCTTCCGCCTGAGGATCCCGGGATCTGGACAGATACCTGGGAAGTTTCTTGTTTAGATGAGACGCCATCAGATCTATTTCTGGAAGCTCCCATATTTGAACAATCTGAAGAAATACCTCTGGGTGAAGAGACCATTCGCCCGGATGCAACGTTTGGTGACTGAGATAATCCGCTTCCCAATTGTCTATACCTGGGATATGAACCGCAGAGATTAGACAGGAGCTGGATTCCGCCCAAACCAGAATTCGAGATACTTCTTTCATAGCCAGAAGACTGTGAGTCCCTCCTTGATGATTGATGTATGCCACAGTTGTGACATTGTCTGTCTGAAAACAAATGAACGATTCTCTCTTCAGAAGAGGCCAAGACTGAAGAGCTCTGAAAATTGCACGGAGTTCCAAAATATTGATCGGTAATCTCACCTCCTGAGATTCCCAAACTCCTTGTGCCGTCAGAGATCCCCACACAGCTCCCCAACCTGTGAGACTTGCATCTGTTGAAATTACAGTCCAGGTCGGAAGCACAAAAGAAGCCCCCTGAATTAAACGATGGTGATCTGTCCACCACGTTAGAGAGTGTCGTACAATCGGTTTTAAAGATATTAATTGAGATATCTTTGTGTAATCCCTGCACCATTGATTCAGCATACAGAGCTGAAGAGGTCGCATGTGAAAACGAGCAAAGGGGATCGCGTCCGATGCAGCAGTCATAAGACCTAGAATTTCCATGCATAAGGCTACCGAAGGGAATGATTGTGACTGAAGGTTTCGACAAGCTGAAATCAATTTTAGACGTCTCTTGTCTGTTAAAGATAGAGTCATGGACACTGAATCTATCTGGAAACCCAGAAAAGTTACCCTTGTCTGAGGAATCAATGAACTTTTTGGTAAATTGATCCTCCAACCATGATCTTGAAGAAACAACACAAGTCGATTCGTATGAGATTCTGCTAAATGTAAAGACTGAGCAAGTACCAAGATATCGTCCAAATAAGGAAATACCACAATACCCTGTTCTCTGATTACAGACAGAAGGGCACCGAGAACCTTTGTAAAAATTCTTGGAGCTGTAGCTAGGCCAAACGGCAGAGCCACAAACTGGTAATGCTTGTCCAGAAAAGAGAATCTCAGGAACTGATAATGATCTGGATGAATCGGAATATGCAGATAAGCATCCTGTAAATCTATTGTGGACATATAATGCCCTTGCTGAACAAAAGGCAAGATAGTCCTTACAGTTACCATTTTGAACGTTGGTATCCTTACATAACGATTCAATATTTTTAGATCCAGAACTGGTCTGAAGGAATTCTCCTTCTTTGGTACAATGAAGAGATTTGAATAAAACCCCATCCCCTGTTCCAGAACTGGAACTGGCATAATTACTCCAGCCAACTCTAGATCTGAAACACAATTCAGAAATGCTTGAGCTTTCACTGGATTTACTGGGACACGGGAAAGAAAAAATCTCTTTGCAGGAGGTCTCATCTTGAAACCAATTCTGTACCCTTCTGAAACAATGTTCTGAATCCAAAGATTGTGAACACAATTGATCCAAATTTCTTTGAAAAAACGTAACCTGCCCCCTACCAGCTGAGCTGGAATGAGGGCCGCACCTTCATGTGGACTTAGAAGCAGGCTTTGCCTTTCTAGAAGGCTTGGATTTATTCCAGACTGGAGATGGTTTCCAAACTGAAACTGCTCCTGAGGATGAAGGATCAGGCTTTTGTTCTTTGTTGAAACGAAAGGAACGAAAACGATTATTAGCCCTGTTTTTACCCTTAGATTTTTTATCCTGTGGTAAAAAAGTTCCTTTCCCACCAGTAACAGTTGAGATAATGGAATCCAACTGAGAACCAAATAATTTGTTACCCTGGAAAGAAATGGAAAGTAGAGTTGATTTAGAAGCCATATCAGCATTCCAAGTTTTAAGCCATAAAGCTCTTCTAGCTAAAATAGCTAGAGACATAAACCTGACATCAACTCTGATAATATAAAAAATGGCATCACAGATAAAATTATTAGCATGCTGAAGAAGAATAATAATATTATGAGAATCATGATCTGTTACTTGTTGTGCTAAAGTCTCCAACCAAAAAGTTGAAGCTGCAGCAACATCAGCCAAAGATATAGCAGGTCTAAGAAGATTACCTGAACACAGATAATCTTTTCTTAGAAAGGATTCAATTTTCCTATCTAAAGGATCTTTAAACGAAGTACCATTTGACGTAGGAATAGTAGTACGTTTAGCAAGGGTAGAAATAGCCCCATCAACTTTAGGGATTTTGTCCCAAAATTCTAATCTGTCAGACGGCACAGGATATAATTGCTTAAAACGTTTAGAAGGAGTAAATGAATTACCCAATTTATCCCATTCTCTGGAAATTACTTCAGAAATAGCATTAGGAACAGGAAAAACTTCTGGAATAACCACAGGAGATTTAAACACCTTATCTAAACGTTTAGAATTAGTATCAAGAGGACCAGAATCCTCTATTTCTAAAGCAATTAGTACTTCTTTAAGTAAAGAACGAATAAATTCCATTTTAAATAAATATGAAGATTTATCAGCATCAATCTCTGAGACAGAATCCTCTGAACCAGAAGAGTCATCAGAATCAGAATGATGATGTTCTTTTAAAAATTCATCTGTAGAGAGAGAAGTTTTAAAAGATTTTTTATGTTTACTAGAAGGAGCAATAACAGACATAGCCTTCTTGATGGATTCAGAAACAAAATCTCTTATGTTATCAGGAACATTCTGCACCTTAGATGTTGAGGGAACTGCAACAGGCAATGGTACATTACTAAAGGAAATATTATCTGCTTTAACAAGTTTGTCATGACAATTAATACAAACAACAGCCGGAGGAATAGCTACCAAAAGTTTACAGCAGATACACTTAGCTTTGGTAGTTCCAGCACTAGACAGCGATTTTCCTGAAGTATCTTCTGACTCAGATGCAACGTGAGACATCTTGCAATATGTAAGAGAAAAAACAACATATAAAGCAAAATTGATCAAATTCCTTAAAGGACAGTTTCAGGAATGGGAAAAAATGCCAATAAACAAGCTTCTAGTAACCAGAAGTGGAGACAAAAGCGACGCCCATATTTTTTGGCGCCAAATAATACGCCCACATTGTTTGGCGCCTAAATGCTTTTTGGCGCCAAAAATGACGCCACATCCGGAACGCCGACATTTTTGTCGCAAAAGGACGTCAAAAAAATGACGCAACTTCCGGCGACACGTATGACGCCGGAAACAGAAAAGATTTTTTGCGCCAAGAATGACGCAATAAAATGAAGCATTTTCAGCCCCCGCGAGCCTAACAGCCCACAGGGAAAAAAAGTCAAATTTTTAAGGTAAGAAAAAATGAATTGATTCAAACGCATTATCCCAAATATGAAACTGACTGTCTGAAAATAAGGAATGTTGAACATTCTGAGTCAAGGCAAATAAATGTTTGAATACATATATTTAGAACTTTATAAATAAAGTGCCCAACCATAGCTTAGAGTGTCACAGAAAATAAGATTTACTTACCCCAGGACACTCATCTACATGTTTGTAGAAAGCCAAACCAGTACTGAAACGAAAATCAGCAGAGGTAATGGTATATAAATAAGAGTATATCGTCGATCTGAAAAGGGAGGTAAGAGATGAATCTCTACGACCGATAACAGAGAACCTATGAAATAGACCCCGTAGAAGGAGATCACTGCATTCAAATAGGCAATACTCTCCTCACATCCCTCTGACATTCACTGCACGCTGAGAGGAAAACCGGGCTCCAACCTGCTGTGGAGCGTATATCAATGTAGAATCTAGCACAAACTTACTTCACCACCTCCATAGGAGGCAAAGTTTGTAAAACTGAATTGTGGGTGTGGTGAGGGGTGTATTTATAGGCATTTTGAGGTTTGGGAAACTTTGCCCCTCCTGGTAGGAATGTATATCCCATACGTCACTAGCTCATGGACTCTTGCTAATTACATGAAAGAAAGCCAGATTCTGAAAAAATCCATCCTTCACTCATAGTAACTTTAAGTGCATGAACAAATTCAATCAACAAGGAGTCCTTTGTAAGAAACAGTGGTATAGACATCACAAAAAGGGCATACAATCACAAAGACTAGTAATGTGTCTCTTGGCTGTAATCCACAATTTCCTGTAATTTAGCTACCAAACTAGATGCACCAGACGAGTCAAACGATTTATAAACATGAGCTGCACTCAAAAATTACAACTAGGAACACTGGCCCACAATGCCAGCATATAGAGCATACAAGAGGTACACCAAGGTTTTATTCGGAGGACTGGATCACTAGAACATAAGGTACAAGAAAAAGGCCACATTTTAAAGATATATTGACAGTCTCTAAGGGAGGTTGATTCTTGCAGCAGCAAATCTGTGCTTAAAAGAGTCATAAAGTTCTCTTTTAATCTATATATAAACTTTTTCTATGCTGAAGCACAGACCTACATACCACACTACCATACTCCTAGATTACGAGTTTTGAGCGCTATAGGGAAATTAACAAACGCAACAAAAGTGGCATCATTTAATCCCCTATAGCGCTGCCATTACAAGTTTTAAAAAATCTGTGAATTAGTCACTAGAGGGCGCTATAGTTCAATATGTGATGAAGGTTAAAACACAATAATAAAATGACTGCTATAATGCAATGAATATCCAATTTCTAAAATATATACCAAATGGGGATAATATGTGTACCAAATACCCCTAGTATAGAATTAATATGTATACATAGATTAGTAACAGTATAGTGACACAAACATATGTGAGATATACTTAAACAATGAAATTAATAAAAAGCTGCACCTCCCAACACATAAACTATGAAAGCTATGTATGATCAAAAAGAAACAGAAAGGTGCAAAGGACACCAGAGGGCGCTAATAAATCCTAAAATTACCATATAATATATGATACATACAATGCTTAAAATATAAATAATACAAAGCTACAAATAATAAAAAGAATGGAAGATGGCACCTCATTAAATGTTAAGCAACACAGTATGAGAGTCCACTATGCGTGAGTTGAACAAACAGTCTGTTGAATAAATTATGAAAGTGTATTGGACTTCATAATTGATTCAACAGACTGTTTGTTCAACTCACGCATAGTGGACTCTCATACTGTGTTGCTTAACATTTAATGAGGTGCCATCTTCCATTCTTATTATTATTTTTAGCTTTGTATTATTTATATTTTAAGCATTGTATGTATCATATATTATATGGTCATTTTAGGATTTATTAGCGCCCTCTGGTGTCCTTTGCACCTTCAAGTTTTAAAAAACCCGGCTTGTGCGGGCGATATGGTGCTTTTAAGCTCCATACCGCACTAAAAACAAGCGCTGTTTTGACGTGCTCGTGCACACTTTCCCTATAGACATCAATGGGGAAAGCGGGTCATAAACAAAACTAACACCTGCGATCGCGGAAAGAAAAGCTCTGTAACACAGCCCCATTGATGTCTATGGGGAAAAAGAAAATAAAGTTTAAACCTAACACCCTAACATAAACCCTACGTCTAAACACCCCTAATCTGCCCCCATGACATCGCCGACACCTACATAATGTTATTAACCCCTAATCTGCCGCTCCCGATATCGTCGCCACCTAAATAAAGGTATTAACCCCTAATCTGCCGCTACCGATATTGCCGCCACTATATTACGTTATTAACCCCATTCCGCCTCTCCCCGACATCGCCACAACTAAATAAAGTTATTAACCCTAAACCTCCCACATCACTAGCACTAAATAAACCTATTAACCCCTAAACTACCAGCCCCCCACATCGCAACAACCTAAATTAAACTATTAACCCCTAAACCTACCCCTAACCCCCCTAACTTTAACATAATTAAAATAGATCTAAATTAAATTTACAATTATTAA
Organism: Bombina bombina; assembly: GCF_027579735.1. Classification (NCBI taxonomy): domain Eukaryota; kingdom Metazoa; phylum Chordata; class Amphibia; order Anura; family Bombinatoridae; genus Bombina; species Bombina bombina. The sequence continues at coordinate 582,319,314 of NC_069502.1, forward strand.
CTAAATAATACCTATTTAAGCAGCTCTCATTCTATTAGCTGATTAATCATCCATTAGAAATATAGCTGCTTAAATCCTATTGGCTGATTTGAACAGCCAATAGGATTTTAACAGCTCTAATTCCTATTGGCTGATTCAAATTTTTCAGCCAATAGGAATGCAAGGGACGCCATCTTGGATCGCGTACCTTGCATTGAAGATTTAGTGTACGGCAGCGACCCTATGAAGAGAATGCTCCGCGCCAGATGTCTTCAGGATGGACCCGCTCCGAGCCGCCAGGATCAAGATAGAAGATGCCGCCTGGATGAAGATTGAAGAGGCCGTCTGGTTGAAGACTTCTCACTGCTTGGATGAGGACTTCGCCGCCGGGATGAAGATTGAAGAGGCCGCCTGGATGAAGACTTCTCGCAGCCTGGATGAGGACTTCTCCACCGGGATGAAGATTGAAGAGGCCGCCTGGATGAAGACTTCTCGCCGCCTGGATGAGGACTTCTCCGCCGGGATGAAGATCGTTCAAGCAGGACTTCAAAAACTGTAAGTGGATTGTCGGGGGTTAGTGTTAGTTTTTTTTTAAGGTTTTTTTGGGTGTTTTTTTTTTTTTAGATTAGGGTTTGGGCAGCAAAAGAGCTAAATGCCTTTTTAAGTGCAATGCCCATACAAAAGCCCTTTTCAGGGCAATGGGTAGCTTAGGTTTTTTTAGATTTAGGATTTTTATTTTGGGGGGATGGTTGGGTTGTGGGTTTTACTGTTGGGGGTCTTTGTATTTTTTTTACAGCTAAAAGAGCTGTTTAACTTAGGGCAATGCCCTACAAAAGGCCCTTTTAAGGGCTATTGGTAGTTTATTGTAGGCTAGGTTTTTTTTAATTTTGGGTGGGCATTTTTATTTTGATAGGACTTTTAGATTAGGTACAATTCTTTTTTATTTTTGATAATTTCGTTTGTTATTTCCGTAATTTAGTGTTTGTAATTTTTTATTAATTTAGTCTTTTTTTTGTAATTACTTTGTAATTTTTAGAGTAGTGTTAGGATTTTTTTAATGTGTAGTTTAGTTTATTTAATTGGTAGTTAGTTTAATTTTAGTTTAATAATTATATTAGTTTAATTGTTAGTTTAATCTTAGTTTTTTTAATTGGACAGGTAAGTTTAAATTTAATTTAAGCTAAGGAAATTGTAATTTTAATATAACCTTAGGGGGGCGTTAGGTTTAGGGGTTACTAGTTTAAATTAGTTTATTGCGATGTGGGGGCTTTCAGTTTAGGGGTTAATAGGTTTATTATAGTGGCGGTGGTGTAGGGCTTAATAACTAGTATAGTGGGGGCGATGTGGGCGTACGGCAGATTAGGGGTTAATATTTAAAGTGTTTGCGATGCGGGAGGGCGGCAGTTTAGGAGTTAATAACTTAAGTATAGTAGTGACGATGTCGGGGAGCAGCGGAATAGGGGTTAATAAATGTTGTTAGTGGCGGCGATGTTGGGAGCTGCAGATTAGGAGTTAATAAATTTATTATAGTGTTTGCGATGCGGGAGGGCCTCGGTTTAGGGGTTAATAGGTAGTTTATGGGTGTTAGTGTACTTTGTAACACATTAGTTATGAGTTTTATGTTACAGCTTTGTAGCGTAAAACACATTACTACTGACTTTAGATGGCGTTACGGATCTTGTCGTTTTAGTGTGTAACGCTCGCTTTTTAGCCTCCCAGAAAAACTCGTAATACCAGCACTATGGGAATCTCATTAAAAAAACTTGTATAATCAGGAACCTGATGCCTAAATACTTATCTGGCCATAGTCAGACCTTAAAGAAGTCAGGAGTTGGTATTGTCCTTTCGTTAAGGAGTCACATGTCTTTAATCATTTGTACAACAGAATTTTTTTTAACTTGGGGCACAGATAAAGTCATCAACATGCTGGAGGTACAAATAGAAAATACATCAGCAGGATGAAGAGTATAAGGAATGAGGATGTCACAGGACTTGTACGTGTTTATACCTTACTTGTAGTGGAAAGAAGACATATACCCACTGGCGTATTTAGGTTTTGTGCTGCCCTAGGCACTAAAGATTCTGCTGCCCCCCCCCCAAAAAAAAAAAAAAGGTTTTAGGCCTGTTCTCCCCTTAATATTTTTTTGGGGTCAGTGTGTAAAATTTTTTTTTTTTTTTTTTTTTTTTTTTTTTTTATAACAATTCAAAAGAAAATGGGCTAGCAGAACACATGCATACAGGTGGGTTGGGTTGAATTGCATGCATCTCATACCATTTTCTCCCTGGGGAGGGGAGAAAAGGGAGGGAAAGGAAAGAAGGAAGGGAGAGAGAGAAAAGGAGAGAGAGAGAGAGAGAGAGAAGAGGAAAGAAGGGAGGGAACGGAAGGAGTGAAAGAAGGGAGAAACAGAGGGAGTTGAGAGAAAGAAGGGAGGGAAGGAAAGAAATAAGGGAGCGAGAAAGGGAACAAAGGGAGAGAAAGAAGAATACACTTTGAAACAATCACTGCCCTTTACATGCAACAACATACAGTAATTACTATCATTCAAGTAATGAAACTTTAAGTATCCGTTAACTATTTACTCTGTGGGTTTATGAATGCAGAGAGAGCTGGCTATTAGTAGCTAACATACATTAGCACTGAGAGTTTATTATTAGACATCACAAGCTGATCTAAGCAGTGCACAGACACATCTAGTCTGTTAGTTACTAAGACCTGCAATAAGCACTGCGCTCCCATACCCACCTTAGCTGACAAGGGGAGGCAGCATATCGGCACAAGGTCTTCTTCTCCAGCCTTACCTTGTAAGCATATCCCCGGGCAAGTTTCTCACCAAGAACCCTTCCACTGCAAAAATACCTGTGGCTCTAAATGAAGCAACGGTTTTAAAGGAGCACTGCCTTTGAAGAGTGACCTTAATCAGCGCATGTGCCTTGTCTTCTCTGTAAAAGCCTGGACTTTATCGCTCACTGTACTGTGTGCTGGCTTTTAAAGAGAAGATAGGGCAGATGTGCTGCCCCTCTTAAATCTGCTTCCCTAGGCATCGGCCTTGTTGGTTTAGGCCATAATACGCCCCCTGCATATACCAAACAGTATTGAAAGCTATCACAAGAAAACAAAAATCTTTATTGCTATCAGAAAACTGTTGTAAAAATATTATTCAACATAATTCAGCCTAATTTAGTAAAAAATGTAATATAACTCAGATGTCCTTAGCTTCTCTAACATATTTTACTGCTCGTTTATGTAAGCTGCTGTGGAATCACCTTCTCGTTTCTGAATCTTGTAGGTGCTGGATGTGAGCAGAGAAGGCAAAGAAGAGGTGTTTTATGGGCCTACATTACCTTTTGCTTCCAACGGAATAGCAGCAAGCTTTCTTCCAGCTCCATATTTTACCTGCCCCAATCTTCAAACTCTGCAAGTTCCTCATCATAGGATAGGCACAATGTGAAATGTGAAAGATGTTATCATTTGTGTGAAGAAAAATACAAGAGACTTTTAAATGCCCAGAACTTATCCTGTAATGCTGGAGAAGTCACTTCATATAGTTGCTCCTCATGTATCAAAAATTAGATTGTATGGTTTTTCAGGACAGGGATTCTTCGTGCCTGAAAATTATAGTTAGTACTGCATATGTTATCAGTGCTATATCATTTTTATGTTGGAATGATCAATTAAAGAAAAAGAATGCTGAATATGCAAAATGATAGGTTTTTGTGAGCCTAGTGTGAATTATTTGTAAATACATTTCTAAAGTATTATAGTGAGAGAAACTAACATATTTCAGTATAATCACCTTCTTTTCAGCAGTAAGTTCCATTTTAAATTACTCTTATTTCTACTTCTGTAAAGTCCTATTAATATTTTGAGAACAAAAACAGAAAGCATTATAAGGGCAATATAATACCATAAATGTTTTCAAATGTATGCAAATTGCTGTATGTGGTCACAAAGGGAATTTTAAATAAAGACCACTTATTCTATTATGAGCCACTGAACTAAGTTTTGTATTGAAATTCATATCTAAAATGACAGATCACTGTATTATCAGCATATCACAGTTGCTAATAAGCTACTGAATAGTTCACCAAATGCTTATGAATAAAAGCTATTAAATATGTCAGCTTTTTTATTTATTGACATACTAAGTAATATTCATTCCCATGCACAATGATATCATACCCAAAAATGTTTTTGTTTTTTTTAAATATTAGGTCTATAAAAAAAGTGTAAACTTTAAAAAAAAATAAAAAACTAACAAAGAGTATTAAGAATGTAAGCACAAATTAGATTTAAAAAATAAATGATGGCATTTGGCTACATAAAGAACCACCATAATCTACAGTATTTAGATTTGTCTTCTACATTTTTTTCACAGCAATACTCTGTAGGTGATATTGTAAAAACATAATTTATGCTTACCAGATAAATTCCTTCCAGATAGGGAGAGTCCACGGCTTCATTCCTTACTGTTGAGAAATACAACACCTGGCCACCAGGAGGAGGCAAAGACACCCCAGCCAAAGGCTTAAATATCCCTCCCACTTCCTCATTACCCCAGTCATTTTGCCGAGGGAACAAGGAAAAGTAGGAGAAACATTAGGGTATAAATGGTGCCAGAAGAATAAAATAAATAATAGGGACCGCCCATAGACAAGAAAAAACAGACGGGGGCTGTGGACTCTCCCTATCCGGAAGGAAAGGAATTTATCTGGTAAGCATAAGTTATGTTTTCCTTCCTAAGATAGGGAGAGTCCACGGCTTCATTCCTTACTGTTGGGAAAACTATACCCAAGCTCCAGAGGAAACTGAATGAATAAGGGGAGGGAACAAAAACGAAGAGGCGGACTCTATTCTGAGGGCACCACAGCCTGCAAAACTTTTCTCTCGAAAGCTGCTTCAGCCGAAGCAAAAACATCAAACTTGTAAAATTTTGAAAAAGTATGTAAGGAGGACCACGTAGCCGCCTTACAAATCTGATCCATAGAGGCCTCGTTCTTAAAGGCCCAAGAGGAAGCCACTGCTTTAGTGGAATGAGCTGTTATCCTCTCAGGAGGACAATGTCCCGCTGTCCCGTAAGCTAAGTGGATGACACTCCTTAACCAAAAAGATAGGGAAGTCGAAGTAGCCTTCTGCCCTTTACGCTTCCCCGAATAGACAACAAACAAAGAGGAAGATTGTCTAAACTCCTTAGTAGCCTGAAGATAGAACTTCAAGGAGCGAACCACAACCAAATTGATAAAGGATTAGGACACAAGGAAGGAACCACAATCTTCTGATTGATGTAGCGATCTGACACAACCTTAGGAAGAAAACCTAATTTAGTACGTAAAACAGCCTTATCTGCATGAACAATCAGATAAGGGGGCTCACATTGCAAAGCAGAGATCTCAGAAATTCTGTGCGCAGAGGCAATAGCCAATTAAATAAAAAGAGAACCTTCCAAGATAACAATTTAATGTCAACGGAATGCAGAGGCTCAAACGGAACCTGTTGCAAAACCCGAAGAACAAGATTTAGGCTCCAAGGAGGGGCCCCAGATCTAAACACAGGTCTGATCCTAATCAGAGCCTTAACAAAGGACTGCACATCTGGAAGCTAAGCCAGTATCTTGTGCAATAAAACCGACACGACCGAAATCTGTCCCCTCAGGGAACTAGCAGAAAGGCCCTTCTCCAGCTCATCCTGGAGAAAAGATAAGATCCTGGCAACCTTAACTATGTGCCAGGAATAAGTAGGTCCTCCACACCTTGTGGTAGATATGCAGAGTAACTGGTTTACAAGCTTGAATAAGAGTATCAATGACACTCTCAGAGAAACCTCTCTTGGCTAAAACTAAGCGTTCAATCTCAACGCAGTCAGCCTCAGAGAATCTAGATTTTGATGAACAAATGGACCTTGTATCAGCAGGTCTCTGGAACAAGGTAACTTCCACGGAGGAGATGAGGACATCCCCACTAGATCCGGGAACCACGTCCTTCACGGCCACGATGGAGCAATCAGGATTATTGATACCCGCTCCTGCTTGATGCGGGTCACCACTCGAGGAAGAAGCGGTAATGGAGGAAAAAGATACATGAGTTTGAACCTCCAGGACACTGCTAGTGCATATATTAGATACCTCAACCCCTACCTGGGTAGCTTGGTATTGAGACAGGACACCATGAGATCTATCTCCGGCGGCCCCTACTTGATGCATATTTCTGCAAACACCTCGGGATGGAGAGACCATTCCCCAGGATGGAAGGATTGCCTGCTGAGAAAATCCGTCTCCCAGTTGTCCACACCCGGAATGTGGATCGCTGACAGCGAACAGCTGTGGGCCTCTGCCCACTCCAGAATCTGAGATACTTTCTTCATCGTCAAGGAACTCCTCGTTCCCCCCTGATGGTTGATGTAAGCCACCAAGGTTATATTGTCTGATTGGAATCTGATAACCTGGGATGAACCCAGGAGTGGCCAAGCCTTCAAGGCCTTGAAGATTGCCCGTATTTCCAAAATATTGATTGGGAGGGAGGAAGGACTCCTCTTGAGTTCACAATCCCTGTGCACCCCAAACAGCTCCCCATCCGGATAGGCTTGCGTCCGTAGTCACAATCTCCCAGGACGGTCTTAAGAAGCATGTCCCTCGGGACAGATGATCTGGACAGAGCCACCAAGAGAGCGATTCTCTCGACCGGCTGTCTCATACAATCTGTTGAGACAGATCTGAATTATCGCCGTTCCTCTGCCTCAGGCAATTTTATTATCATGCATGTCACACACACTTGATTTAGGGGATGCAATGTGCAGAAATGTTACCTCCTGTGAGTGTTTCTGTGGGTGTCTGTAGTTTATGTCTTTGTGTCTCTATGAGTGTGTATGTATTTTTTTTCTGTGGGTCTCTCTGTAAGGGTGGGTTGTATGCCTTTGTGCATTTTCTGTGGATGTCTGTGAGGGTGTGTGCCTATGACGTTTTGTATTTTCTCTGGATGCCTCTGTGAGGGTGGGTGTGTGTCTTTGTGTGTTTTCTGTGGATGTTTTAGTGAGGGTGGATGTGTGTATGTATGTCTGTGTTTTCTGTGGATGTCGGTGTGTGCGTATGTCTGTGTGTTTTCTGTAGGTGTCTCAGTGAGGGTGTGTGTATGTATGTCTTTGTGTGTTTTATGGGGTTGTCTCTCTCTGTGTGTATGTCTTTGTGTGTTTTCTGTGGATGTCTCAGTGAGGGTGTGTGTGTATGTATGTCTTTGTGTGTTTTATGGGGTTGTCTCTCTGTGTGTGTATGTCTTTGTGTGTTTTCTCAGGCTGTCTCTGTCAGTGTTTCCTTGGGTGTATGTGCAAGTTTGAGTGTGTGTGGCCATTGTCTGTTCCTTTTTTAGGATATTTTGACCTTACTACTGATTATTCACATCTTTCTACAGACTTTGAAACTAATGAGACCTTTCCGGAAGACACCAATATACCATTTAATCTTTAAATTATTGTTTAGGCCGTTCAGGGCCCTTCCTTTCAGCCACTGCCTGCTGTTGTCATTATTTAGTTGGCATCTTCCCTGACAAAAAGATAATCAGAACTCCATATTTTGTTTTGTAAATCTCCTTTTTTTGACAAAACTGTAGTCTACCTCATTACTTGTAAGGTCAATGTAATCAAGTGCTGAGTGTCTGTTTGGGTGTCTGAGTGTGTTTTTTTGTTTATTTGCATGTCTGCTAGAGTGTCTATATGTGTGAGTGTGTGTTTCAATGTATGAGTGTGTCTGTATGTTTCTGTGTTTGTGTGTTACTACCTTTACAACATTTCCAAGTTTGACTACACTTAAGAATAAAGTGCATATACGTTTTAGTCACTTGGTCAAAAATTGCACAAGTCAAAGGGGGGGCCCTGATCAGTGGTTAATTCAAGGGCCCCAAAATTGCTAGTGGCGGCCCTGCTTGTTTAGCCCAGTTTCAGTCCCTGGGTCCAATAGGTATTAATGCTTCTTCTATAGGAGCCTGAAAAAGTGTTGTGATTTCTGGGGGATCATGAGGGCAGACATAGCCCCTACTAGAAACCGCCCCAATATCACATGGCAGCGGCGTCCACCAGGTCCGAATGGCAAGTCGAGTCGGAGGACACGGTGCCGCTTCTGAGCATGTTGCTCTGTGTCCCCTCTGAAACGACCTCAATTATGAGGCCATCATATATGGCCAAGAAATTTTATTTTATGCATAAATAAAGGTGTTCAATTTAACCCCTTACTGTCCCTGGGGTCTATAAGAAACCCCTTTCTAGTTTTTTTGGCAATCTGGTCATGTATATCCTGTCTCTATTAGGCAAAAAGCCATTAGAGAGAGGATAGTGTAATAAAAGTCAGGATTTACCTATCTTCTGTCCTTCTGGAGTCCTGTAACACAAATGAACTAACACTGTTTGCCTGAAAGGGAGGATGGCATGGTTATACTGGAAGATCTTCCCTGCGACATGCAGCAGCTAGCACATACCAAAACTCTACTAAAAGCATTAAATGGCTTTCAACAACTCCCCTGCTCTCTCTTGCTGGAAACAATCCATTGAGAGCATTAAATCAGAAACTTCAGCAGAGCACCTCTTTTTATCTACCTCCATGAACAAGGCAAAGAAAGAGGCATGGCCACCAGCACTGTTGTTCGAACAAAATTCTTAATTCCAGGAGAAATAGTAGTAGATAACTCCTGTAAGGAACAAAACAGAAGGAGCAATAATACCCATTGAAGCAAGAAGAGTAGTAGAAGTGGTCAGAATGCATTAAAACATTAATACATTTTTTGCATAAGATTGCTGAAGGAAATACCTTAGCATAACAATATAAACATTTAACACTGGTAGAAAAATGTTCAAAGGACCCAGCTTCAAAGACAGATTTAGGGACATAATTACAAGGCTCCATAAATGCAGAAAATAATAAAGTTACGGGCAGAAATCAATAAGTTTAATCATAATGTCCCCTTCAAAAGAGCTCTTGAAGAAAAGGAAACACTAACCCCTTATAAAAAAAACTTTCACACTTGTAAAGTGAGGCACACATCAAACTTACATAATATATAATAGAGTGAAAATAAAAAAGAAGTACTTTATGGCACACTTGTAATATATATAGTTGAGGATTATACCAAACATTAGGAGGGGGGAAAAGGGGTGAGAAGGGGGGGAGGACTTAAAATAAAATTTAACTTTTAATATTGTTAATTAAAAACTAAGACACACATTAAAATCATGTAAATAGGACTACAAGACACACTCCCATACTCTCAAAGACAGCGTGTGTTTTGTTTACACCTTAATGATCAGTGGTTGGCTGAAAAAAACCACATGATGTTTTTGCTAGTGAATTCTGATTGGCCAAGAGCTCTAATTTAGGGGAGAGAATCGGGGCGGCTTTTTCCTTTCAAAAAGCAGTGGCGAAACGCACATCAGGCGTTCGCACTGCCCTCTGCTTGCTCATATGTTGGTGCTTATGCAAATAGATTAACACTCTTTAATTTGTTGCTAAATTAGCCGATGTGCTATGGGATTAACCCTGTCTCTACACTGACTTGGGTGCTGTCAGAGTTAGGTTTAAGCCCTGTTGACAAATAGCGACATAGGGATCCCTGCAAGTACAGCAACGGATGCTTTGTGTATACATGACATACACCAGATTGACTAAAAAGTGAAATCCCAAGTGACTATTGCTTTGTCCATACTAACTTGATATTTTCTCAGGTGCTGTGCAAGTCAGTGTAAGCCATTGCTGCTAATAGTGAGATAGGGACTTTTTGCATATACTATACACGACTTATAAATTAAAGTGTGATACCAATATAATTGAACCAAGTATTGTGACTCACTCAAAAGAGGGCAGGCATATGTATTTGTATGTCTTTTAAATGATTTTAATGTGTGTCTTAGTTTTTAATTAATATTAAAAGTGAAATTTTTTTTTTTTTTATTTGTTAATTATATATATATATTTTTTTTTTAATTTTCAAAAGAGCTTTATTAGAGTCTAAAAAAACATACAAGTCATAAAACAGGTATACATGATATAAGAGTTGCATTACTTACATAATAGGTTAGGTCAGGTATCTATTCATGTAATAGCAATGTGAAACCAAAACATCTATTTTTACATGTGATTTTGAGAGATAGTAAGAGAAATGGTGACATATCTTAAATATTAAATGCAGACCCTCAAGGTGTTTTATTACAGAGTTGACTACAATTAACAATGCTCTTTTACTGGCCCCCTATGAGTGAAATATAGACCTCTCATGGATCTGTTTCCAGGCTAATATGATGTTTGGGGGAGTTAACAAACATGTGATAGGTAGGAGAATCTACGTTTTACCGCCATGCACCATATTTAAAAACATTATGAAACTATTCATGTCTATCCCACATTTATATAGGTGCACCGGTCAGGACTGGATGCTTTACTATCGATCGATTCACACTCAATAAAAAAAAATAAAAAATTAACTATTCATGTGGACAAACTGGAGAGCTACATAACAAACTTAAAAGTAGCACATCTACTCAGAACCAAAATCCCAGCTGACCTATTACACCTTGTTAGACACATGTAAATATCTACATACACTTTCAGTTATTTGTAGTGTTATAATAACTCTGATACTGCTCATAAAGATTTCTTTTTAGATATAACACAGTTTGAAAAATTGTTCTGTATACCCAACTGTGGTCCCGGCCGTAGGCCACAAGAGGGGCGCTGATGTTACTATCTTAATCTATCCTTTATTCCCATAGTCTGAGTTGTATATATATGTCCCCCCCGGGGTCCCCCCTAAACCCCATAGGAAACATTTAGAGATATAAAAGGGTGTTAATACTTCCGCAATGCCTTCAATGTGTCGCCAGTACAGAGCATTTCATAAGATCTCACTGATAACAGACCTCAGAGAAATACATGTGGTCAGCTGACTAGAATAACAACTAATATAAACACTTAAACATTAACGTAGGTAAACAAGATTAATACATATTTAAACTAACATTGTAAAGCTGTTTTTACAATACCACTGATTTTTCAGGCTGGCATTAATTTGTCCCAATAAAACTGTAATATGGACTGTTCGTTAAAGTTTTTTCTACCGGGATTGCGAGGCATGTCCATCTGCCAAGAAAGAGCCCCATCCGCTAAAGATAGAGTGTAAGCAGTGTATATGTCAAACCTGGATTTTCCTCCGTTTCCCGGCTTAAAGAGTGCTTCAATCTCATGCCGCGGGACAACTTGGTTAAGAGTGTTGGGCTTCTTGATTCGGGTAGTAGCCATAGCGCATTCTGCATCGCCGCCACTGCTGCTATTGCATTCTGTAGTTTATCCCTCTTTTGTAGCTTATTGGTTAGCCGGGGCTGTTTCTTTTGGGGTATCGCCGGTAAGGTCGGTGCTGTACTGACTAAGACATCCCTTTTGTTTTGTAGAGAGGAAACCGCGGGAGCGCCCTTGGCCGCGGCTCCAGCCCTCACAACCTTCTCTTCACCGGCTTGTGCTCTGTCCTTGAAATATGCCAAGTGCGATTGTGTCAGGAAGTCCCAAGGAGCTCTATGTATTAAGTCTAGAAAGCGATGTTCCAGCCTCATCATAATAGCGTTGATGCGGTTCTCAGAAATAGTTTCCATCATGGCTGCCATATTTGCTACGCAGTATGAAAGTTCTTTGTCGTCTCCTGCTTTTTTTTTTTCTCCAGAAAATCCTTTTTGTTATTTCTATGTTCAGTAAAGTTGAAATAGAGTGAGAGATTGGTATGTTAATACCTCCAGTCCTGACAATTACCCTCGGAAAACCAAGGGGGGAAGCGCTGCCTGTTCTGAGCCGCCGCTCCAGGTTTTAACTGTCCGTTCTTGTGTTCCGGCGTCAAAAGTACAGGGAACCAACCAGTTTTCATCCCACAGTCCACTGTATCAGTAGTGCCAGTCTTTTTATGAAGTTAGTCGCTGTAAAAGTTACCCTACACCGGCGGGTTATAAGGCAATCGGCAGGAGCACTAAGAAAGTGCGACCGTTCACAGTCGCTTCTTGGACACGCCCCCAAAAGTGAAATTTTATTTTAAGTCCTCCCCCCCTATTGTTTGGTATAAACCTCAACTATGTATATTACAAGTGTGACATAAAGTACTTCTTTCTTTCTATTTTCACTCTAATGCTTTGTCAGTACTAGGCACTGCCTTTTGCAGTTACTTGGGTTTTCTGCTTTAGGACATGAGTATTCCCCCCCCCGACTTTGTTTCAGACAAACAATTATCATATATAATAGAAAAGGGCACCAAAAAGTAGGCACACTATCACGCCTATTTACGCATGCCTAGGCCCGAAGGCTGGCATGCATAAACGTGCAACAAAAATGTAGTGCAGGAAAAACTAGCGTTCGTCAAAATATGCGCATAAAAAAAAGGAAAAAAAAGCATGGTAAAAAAGTTATGCGGTGAAAAAATAAACTATTTTAAAGGAGAAAATATCAAATAACAATATACACATAACTGTCCCAAGGGTATGTACATATAGAACAACATATATAGTGATAACATAAAACGGCCAAATAAATAAAACATAGTACTTACCCAAAGGCACTCTGCTACTGAAGTAAACCAGTAAGAAAACCAGTGCAAAAACATATCAACAGAGGAACAGGAATAGGAGTATTTTGGCGAACCAACAGGCAGAGGCAAAAGACAAGTCCCTGTAACCCCATGGCAAGGCTTGTGACTACCGGTGAAATATAGGTCACTTCCAATACTCCAAATACATCCCTCCAACAAGCAACTTGTACTCTCTATCTTGAGAACCCCTCTCTATGAAGAATCAAATCTTTATTCTACGGCCACCTTCAGCGGAGGCAAATACAAGACTGAGGTACTGGTGAAGTGGAAGGGGTTTTAAAGAGTTCTTTGAGTTTGGGAATCTTTGCTTCCTCCTAGTGGTAGGGAAGAGTAATTCACAGGAGTAATGGATCGTGGACTCTCACAATGAAAAACATTCTCAGTTGATATTTTTAAAGTACTATTTTTAAAATGCTGTTACTTTTTGATAGAAGTCAGATTGTTTGAATGAAAGCCACATAATGCCAAAAGGAAATAGTTGTATTTCTATGGAAAATATTAATTCACAATTTACTCTACAGAAAATGCAAAACCATTTTTTATTTAGAAAGGAAGTAAAATCAAACATCATTAAGGAATATTTTTTTTTATTCAATGCCAAAATTCATCATTATTATAAAATACAGCCTTAAGAAAAATAAATATCTAGTTTATCAAACATTATAGATGTTACAAGTATGAACACTTCATTTGTACATGTACTTCTGGTTGTAACGTGAACAAGGACAACAGCAACACAGGTTTCATATTAGCTTCTTTCATAATCCAGTGCCTGCAACTCAGCAAGTCCCGGTTCACCCAAGTGAGAGAGCAATCTCTTGTAAGCCTCCCTAAAAAAGTTGTAAATATAGTTTTAGAAATGGAAAATGTACATGTATATGTTTAACAAGCCACAAATAAACATTTTATTTAGAAGAGACATAAGATGATTATGTTAATATTTAAAGAAGGTTTAATCTTGGGTCATTTTCTTCATAGCTAAAGCACCAGTTCTCTGTTCCCCACCAACTAAAGTTTCCAGGCTCCTACTCATTCTCATAAATTTCCCTTCTCTTCCTTTTGCACATTTGTCACAAATTATTTGGATATCATTTTTTGGGTAAAAAAGGGATAACCATAAATACCTTCTAATGGAGCAGAAAACTAACCAAAGTGCCCTTGGGTGTGTATTCATATGTTGTCAGGAGGAAATGGTTTAGAATAAAGTTCATTTTCTCTCATTCTGTCAAAAGCATATTTTGTACTACTGGGTTTATACCAAAGCAAAACCACAAGACAGAAAAAGCAAAATCAACTGTCTAAGGACAATACACTTGTTAAGTAAAGGGCACTTATAAAGAGGAGTCATCATCATAAGACATCTTAAAAGATTTTTCAGAAAATTCTGCTTATTAATTGTGGATATTTAATCCGTCCTGATATTATTATTCTTTATTTATAAAGCGCCGACAGATTCTGCAGCGCTGCCCATGGGTACAAGGATAACAGTACAGTGGAGAAACAATACGATAAGACACAAAATTTTACAGACAAATACAGGGGGAATTGAGGGCCCTGTTCCCGTGGGAACTTACAATCTAGGTTCACCACCATCACCACTAGCACTTTAATCAAGTGTAATCAGCAAATGAGAGCACACTAATCACACAGATATGCATGAAAAACATTTAATTTAAAGATATATTTTTTAAAACTATTGTAAAAAATGCTCATAATAAAACTAAAATGCATTCATGTGCATTACAGTTAGCACTATAATGTCCCTATGTATAGTTTTGTAATGACCGCTATTATGTATCATTTGATTATTATTGAATAATAAGACCAACGCAGTACGAGCTATGATTTCCCTTGAGTTGGGAGAAAAACATAAATTATGCTTACCTGATAATTTCCTTTTCTTCTGAAGGAAAGAGTCCACAGCTGCATTCATTACTTTTGGGAAATAAGAACCTGGCCACCAGGAGGAGACGAAGACACCCCAGCCAAAGGCTTAAATACTCGTCCAAATCCCCTCATCACCCAGTCATTCTGCCGAGCAACAAGGAACAGTAAAAGAAATATCAGGGTGAAAGGTGCCAGAAGAATATAAGGACGCCCCACATAAAATTACGGGTGGGGAGCTGTGGACTCTTTCCATCAGAAGAAACGGAAATGATCAGGTAAACATAATTTATGTTTTTCTTCTTAAATGGAGAGAGTCCACAGCTGCATTCATTACTTTTGGGAAAACAATACCCAAGCTATAGAGGACACTGAATGCCAAGACGGGAGGGTACAATAGGTGGCCCATACTGAGGGCACCAGGCCTGAACCTCTACCCAATAAAAAAAAAAAAAACCCCGCTTCGTCCGAAGCCGAGAACATTTTAAGAGGAAAAGCCCCAATGACACTGAAACGTAGTTAGTCCAGAAGCCAAACTAGAGACCGCAAACGGACTAGACTGAGCCAACAGTCCTCCAGGAGACACCGTCGCCAAACAGAAGGTCCCCCACCACTCACCCCCCCCCCACAAATTAAGGGGACACTAGCCGAAACCCCCAAGGGAACAAGGCAAAGGAGAACCGAGAAAACCGAAAGGTCCCCTAATACAAAAAAAGAACACTTCCAAAATTGAGCACAGCTCAGAGAACCCCAAAGGGACCCAAACAGGGAAAGGAGGCCACGCCTACACCAAGCGAAACCCGGGATAAGACCGGGCACAGAGACAGAACAGACGTCTCTCCAACATCCTGCAAGCATGGATGCAACTGAAGAGTCAAAGTCCTCCAAGTGTCTGACCATAGAATACCAAGGCATCCGACCATGAAAAAGTGTGTAATACACCCAGGTGAAAAACCCCAAGTTTGAGAACACAGAGTCTATAACAGGACGACACAGAGGGTACTTGCGAGGAAGAAGAAGCAGTCAAGCAAGAAACCGACGGCAAAAGCAGCCCCCGGACAGAGGGCACGCTCCAGGCAACCTAAGTTGCCAGACCTACACACAGGTCCCTAAAAAGGGGAACACAAAACCTCAAACGAGGCCCCCCGAGGAGAGTATACCCTCAAAACCCGAAGGAAGAGTAAACCCTCTTCTGAAATCAATGGAGCAAGTTGAAAGGAAAATCTATACCTTAGCAGACTGAGCTAACAGCATAGATTCAACGAGCCCACACATCCAGAAGAGACTGCGACCCGAACGCAGCGCCTTAGACTGCTCGGCCATCCTGACCTGCAGACCCACACCCAGCTGGACCAACCCAGCCTCAGGGATCCAAGACAGGGGAACAAAAGAAATCCCGAAACAGGTACAGGAAGGAGCGTAAAGATAGCACAGTCATCCCCACAGAGTACAAGTACAACCCGACTCTGAAAACAGCCCAACAAGTCTGACTTGGAGACACAGCAAGACCCCAGGGGGAACCAATCCCACCTTTCCGCCTCCCATCCAGGAGAAGCCCCAAGCAAGGACTCCATCTCCATAGGGAGGAGAATATAGCCTAAAGAAAAGGGATGATGCCGGAAGGGCAACAACTCCTCAAGGCCCAAAACCACAAGCTAATGGGAAGATAATTTCCCAACACAGATGTCCTAGAAAAGGACCTCCCTACAAGTAGCATGCCAAGCAGAGGCACAGCCAACCGATTCACCTGCAGAGCAGGGAATCCACAGGAACACTGGCAATCTAACCAGGGGAATGCAACCCTAAGGCGCACCAGAAATTGGACATTCAGCGCCAGCAGCTGGGTATGAACCAACAACCCTTGAGGCACAAGCCACACAGTTATCACTAGATGACATGGGCTACTCTTGTGGCAAAGAGTAAAAAATACTCTGAAAACCTGGCCAACCATGACCAGGTCAGGTAGATGGAGTAAGGACATAGCCCAAGTTCCCACAACCGTGAAACCCCCCGACCAGCCCTGAGATCCAAGATTCCAAAACCACCCAAAACTGGGTCAGGAAAAAGGCCAAGCGAAGCTTCAGCAACCGGAAGTCTCAGGGAGAAAAACAGATTCGGGCACCTAATAGTTCAGGTAAACCTCACCCTAGAACTAAACACCCCAACTGGCCAAAAAGCCAGATACAAGGGATATGGATGCATATCCAGAGAACCCGGATAGCGAGAAGAACTCAAAAGCCCCGACCAAAGGAAGGAACCACCCCTATCTAAAGTCCAACGCTCCAAGGAGCAAGGCTAGAAGTCGTATGAAGATACTTCTAAAAAGCCTCAGGACAACCAAGGGATACCTTGAGGTCAAAAAAATCCTACAAGCAGGACTAGTCTCCCTATCACCTCCGCACAGGCAGAGGACACAAGGAAGAAAAAGGCACTAAGCCTACCCAGCTCCGGAAAACCCTGAGCTAAACAAAGTCCCCACAGGGAACAACCATCACCCGGAAACACAGATCCCTAAAAGGAGATCCAACTCACCCGGAGACAATGGAAGAAGACCCAAAGGTCACTTATAACTCAGACAGACAGTACACGTCAAAGAGTAAGAGCTGCATCTAGATACACTATAAACAGCTTACGGTTGCACCTGCAAGGTGTGATGAGCTGCAATTGGTTTTAAACTGCAAACCTTCCGCATGCTAGACAGCTATCCTGTACAAGCTGTTGGATCAAGCCAAAAAGGACAAATCCAGAGGCCTAAAAATGAAGGCCAAACCACTCAACTGCTTTAAGGGGCATTAAGCCCTCCAACCCTCCACCACATGGGGGAGGCTCTAGGTTCTGATTAAATAAGATGTCAGATAGAGTGACGCAGCGGAAAACTGACATGCCCGGCCATCTACGACTAAAGGCTATAAGGACTGGAATAATCCTTCCCGCCTCACGGACCCACAGGTCCTCTCGAATGCTTAGTTGAACATGAAAAAACAATGATAACCTGAGCACTCGGCGCTTCTACCGATCCAGCCGAGCAGAACAGCGCCACGTTTCTGAACAGCCGCAAGACCAAACGAACCCGACAGGACCAGCCTGCACCAAGGGTCCTAACCGGCAAGCTGTATAAATTCTCCCTCATAGGGAAAAAAACAGAAAACAGACCTATTTAACATAGGACTAACATGTCCAAAACAACTTCCGAAGAAGTAATAAAGAGTATCAATCCCAGAAGGTTCGCGAAGGAAACAAAAACAAATAAAAGACATCCCATCGGATATAAATAAAAACATAATTTATTCTTACCTGATAAATGTATTTATTTCTTGACATGGTGAGTCCACGGATCATATTAATTACTGTTGGGAATATCACTCCTGACCAGCAGGAGGAGGCAAAGAGCACCACAGCAAAAGCTGTTAAATACCACTCCCCCTACCCACAATCCTCAGTCATTCGACCAAAGGGAAAGGAGAAAGGAAGTAATCTAAGGTGCAGAGGTGCCTAAAGTTTATGGAAAAGAAAACTGTCTCAAAAACAGGGTGGGCCGTGGACTCACTGTGTCAAGAAATAAATACATTTATCAGGTAAGAATAAATTATGTTTTCTTTCTAATGACACGGTAAGTCCACGGATCATCTTAATTTCTGTTGGAAACCAATACCTAAGCTAGAAGACACAGATGATAAGGGAGGGACAAGACAGTTAGCCTAAACAGAATGCACCACTGCTTGAAGAACCTTTCTCCCAAAAGAAGTCTCTGCTGAATCAAAAGTAACAAATTTTTTTTTTTTTGAAAAAGTATGCAAATATGACCAAGTCGCAGCCTGATCTACAGAAGCTCCATTTTTGAAAGGTCAAGACAATTAAACAGCCCTCGTGGAATGAGCCGTGATTCTCTCAGGAGGCTGCTGACCAGCAGTCTCATATGCCAAGCGAATAACACTCCTCAACCAACAAGAAAGAGAAGTAGCCGTAGCTTTCTTACCCTTACGCTTCAGAGAAAAGACAACAAATAAATAAAATCCTTAGTCGCCTGCAAATAATATTTCAATGCACGAACCACATCCAGGTTGTGCAACAAACGCTCCTTATGAGAAGAAGGATTAGGACACAAAGAAGAAACAACAATCGCTTGATTAATATTCTTATCAGAAACAACCTTGGGAAGAAAACCCAAGACAGTACGCAGAACTACCTTATCAGAGTGAAAAATAAGAAACGGCGATTCATACTGTGAGGCTAAAAGCTCTGAAACTATTTGAGCCGAAGAAATAGCCACCAGAAACAAAACCTTCCAGGATAACATCTTAATATCCAAAGAATGCATAGGTTCAAACGGAGCCTGTTGAAGGACTCTAAGAACCAAATTAAGACTCCAAGGTGGAGTAGTAGACTCAAACACAGGCCGGATTGTAACCAAGGCCTGACAAAAAGAATGAACATCTGGCACATACGCCAGGCGCTTGTGCAATAAAATAGATAAAGCAGGGTACTAGCAGATAAACCTTTCTCCAAACCCTCCTGGAGAAAAGACAAAATGCTAGGAATCCTAACTCTACTCCACGAGTAGCCTTTGGATTCACACCAATACAAATATTTACGCCAAATCTTATAATAAATCTTCCTAGTCACAGGCTTACGAGCCTGAATCATAGTCTCAATGACTGACTCAGAAAAACCACGCTTAGAAAGAATCACGCGTTCAATCTCCAAGCAGTCAGCTTCAGAGAACCGAGATTTGGATGAAGGAAGGGACTCTGCAGAAGCAGGTCCTTCCTTAATGGAAGATGCCAAGGTGGAAGGGAAGACATTTCCACCAGATCTGCAAACCAGATTCTGTGAGGCCACACCGGAGCAATGAGAATCACCAATGCCTGTCACGCTCGGCCACCGGGAAGCTCCGGCGGTCCTCTCTGTGTGCTTGATTGGCAGGTAGTCTGAGCCGCCTCTTCCTGATGATGTCACTACCAGGCTTTTTATTCCGGGCTTCCTGTTTCTTCAGTGCCCGTTTGTTTGTTCCTCTTTGTGGCTCCTGTGAAGACTTCGCTGTGGAAACTCTCTAACTGCTGATTTTCTGTTGTCAAACTCTGCAAAGACTGACTATGCTGGGTTAACCCTCAAACTTCCTGATAACCTGTTGCCAAACACTGCAAGTACTGTTTATTCTGTGAATCTCTCAAACTGCATGTTAACCTGTTGCCAAACTCTGCAAGTACTGTTTATTCAGTGTAACCTTCAAACTGCTTGATATCCTGTTGCCAAACACTGCAAGTACTGTTTATTCTGTGAAACACTCAAACTGCATGTTTACCTGTTGCCAAACTCTTCAAGTACTGTTTATTCAGTGTAAACCTTCAAACTGCTTGATATCCTGTTGCCAACCATTGCAAGTACTGTTTATTCTGTGAAACTCTCAAACTGCATTTTAACCTGTTGCCAAACTCTGCAAGTACTGTTTATTCAGTGTAAACCTTCAAACTGCTTGATATCCTGTTGCCAAACTCTGCAAGTACTGTTTATTCAGTGTAAACTCTCAAACTGCATGATAACCTGTTGCCAATCTCTGCAAGTACTGATTAATCTGTGTTAACCTTCAAACTACCTGATTTCCTGTTGTCTAACTCTGCAAGTACTGACTATTCAGTATTAACCCTCAAACTGTCTGATAACCTGTTGCCAAACTCTGCAAGGACTGACTACACAGTGTTAACCCCCAAACTACCCGATATCCTGTTGTCTAACGCTGCAAGTACTGACTATTCAGTATTAACCTTCAAACTGCCTGATAACCTGTTGATAAACTCTGCAAGGACTGACTACACAGTGTTAACCCTCAAACTGCCTGATAACAAGTTACCTACTCCTGCATTAGTAACTGTTTCTTGTTTTACCCTTCCTCTGTCTGAGTATAAGTGGACTATCCCTGCTCTCCTGATTCTGTGGAAGACATTTCCTGAAACTAGTTCCTTACTCAGAAGTCTATTTGGCTGATATCTTGAATTACTTTGGACTCAGGCTAACTCTGCTCCATATCATGAGTACATTGTTTTTTAGAGGTTGTCGTGGGGTCACATCCTGGATTAAACTCAGAGTGCAAGGGTGTTGTTTAAGTTCGCCCTAGCATTTGGGTCTTCTTCTGGACATTCCCTAACCTGACAACGCACTCTCTATCAAGCTGGAAAATACCTCTGGATGAAGTTCCCACTCCCCCGGATGAAAAGTCTGTCTGCTCAGAAAATATGCTTCCCAATTGTTCACCCCTGGAATATGGATAGCAGACAGACAACAGTTGTGAATCTCCGCCCACTGAATAATATTGGCTACCCTCTGTCATGGCCAAGGAACTCCGAGTTCCTCCCTGATGATTGATGTAAGCCACTGACGTTATGTTGTCCGACTGAAATCTGATAAACTGGGTTGAAGCTAGCAGAAGCCAGGCTAGAAGAGCATTGAAAATTGCTCTCAGTTCCAAAACATATATTGGAAGAACCGACTCCTCCTGAGTCCATAGACCCTGAGCCCTTAATGAACCCCAGACAGAACCCCAGCCCAGCAAACTGGCATCTGTGGTTACAATCAACCAGGCAGGTCTGCAAAAGCAAGTTCCCTGAGAGAGAAGATCCTGAGACAACCACCATGGAAGAGAATCTCGGGACATCTGATCTAGAACAATCTTTGGAGATAGATCCGCATAATCCCCGTTCCACTGCCTGAGCAAGCATAACTGCAGAGGTCTGAGATAGAACCGAGCAAACAGAATGATGTCCATGACTAAAACCATCAGACCAACAACCTCCATGCACTGAGCCACTGACAGCCAAGGAAGGGACTAAAGAGCAAGACACATATTGAAAATCTTTGACTTTCTTGCTTCTGTCAGAAAATTTTCATCTCTAGAGAATCTATAATGGTCCCCAAAAACACCACTCTTGTAGCCGGAATTAAGGAACTTTTTCCTAAATACACCTTCCAACCGTGGGAGCGCAGAAAAGACAACAAAAACTCTGTGTCGGAATTTGCAAGTTGAAAAGATGGAGCCTGAACTAGAATGTCGTCCAGATAAGGAGCCACTGCAACACCCCTCAATCGAAGCACTGCCAACAATGCTCCCAGGACCTTTGAAAAAATTCTGGGAGCTGTTGCCAGACCAAAAGGAAGACGTACAAACTGAAAATGTTTGTCTAGAAATGCAAATATTAGGAACCTGTGATGATCCCTGCGAATGGGAATATGCAGATACGCATCCTTTAGATCCACTGTGGTCATGAACAGACCTTCCTGAACGAAAGGAAGAATGGAACAAATAGTTTCCATCTTCAAAGACGGAACCCTGAGAAACTTGTTTACACTCTTGAGATCTAAAATAGGTCTGAAAGTTCCCTCTTTTTTGGGAACAAGATATTGAACAGGAACTATCACTCCCATGTCGGAAAGATTCTGAACACATCGTAAGAACGCCTCTCCTTTTATCTAGTTTACAGATAACCTTGTGAGAAGAAACCTGCCTCTGGGAGGAAAATTCTTGAACTCCAGTTTGTAACCCTGGGACACGATATCTACCACCCAGGGATCCTGAACATCTCGAACCGAAACTTGAGCGAATAAAGAGTCTGCCCCCCACAAGATCCATTCCCAGATTGGGGGCAGAACCTTCATGCTGATTTTGAGTCAGCAACAGGCTTCCTGGACTGCTTCCCCTTATTCCAAGACTGATTTGACTTCCAAAATGGCTTGGACTGTTCCTGCTTGGAGGAAGAAGAGGAAGATTTACCCGAGAAGTTCCGAAAGGAACGAAAATTGCCGACCCTTCTGTTTATTTCTTTTATCCTGAGGAGAGAATGCCCCATCCCTCCCGTAATATCAGAAATAATCTTAGCCAAACCTGGCCCAAACAAGGTGTTACCCTTGTAAGTATTAGACAAAAGCTTAGACTTAGAGGACACATCTGCAGACCAGGATTTTAACCATAAAGCTCTGCGAGCTAACATGGCAAAACCAAGTTGGGAGCTAAAATTTCTGATGACCTGTAGATAAGCATCTGCAATACAGGAATTAGCCAACTTCAAAGCCTTGATTCTATGTTGAATTTCTTCAAGAGGAGTATCTTGCTGAATAGAATCAGACAATGCATCAAACCAATATGCCGCAGCACTAGTAACCGTAGCAATACATGCAGCCGGTTGCCATTGATACCCCTGGTGAACATAAATCTTTTTAAGCAAAGCTTCCAACTTCTTATCCATAGGATCTTTAAAGTTACAGCTGTCCTCAATAGGAATAGTGGTCCTCTTGTTCAGAGTGGAAACTTCTCCCTCCACCTTAGGAACCATCTGCCAAGATTCCTTAATAGAATCAGCAATAGGAAACATCTTCGTAAAAATTGGAGAAGGGGAAAAAGGAATCCAAGGCTTCTCCCATTCTTGTGCAATAATATCTGAAACACGATCTGGTATAGGAAAAACTTCCACCGAGGAAGGGACATCAAAAAACGTATTAAGTTTACTAGATTTCTCAGGAATAACTATGACTGACGCCGCAGAGTCATCCAAGGTAGCCAAAACCTCCTTGAGTAACAAACGGAGGTGCTCCAGCTTAAACCTAAAGGAAACAACCTCCGGTTCAGAAAAAGGATTTACACTATCAGAATTCGAGATCTCACCCTCAATGCTACTGAAGTATCTTCCTCCTCAGACTTATGAGAAGAAACACTAGACACAATTGCAACAGAATCAGAAACCTTATACTTCCTCTTGCGCTTCCCCTGTAACATAGGAAAAGCAGACTAAGCCTCAGATACTGCCGAGTATATATGGGTAGCCATATCCTGCAAGGAAAAACCAACCTGAGACAAAACACAGGGCACTGCAGAAGATTGGGACGTATGAGGAGAAAGCTGCGGATTAGCCTGAACAGGAGACACCTGAACAACATCCGCCCTAGACAATGAAGGCTCAGAATCAAAAAGTCTATCCTTGTAATTTAATGTTCTCTCAATACAAGAAGAACAAAAAGGGATAGGAGGATCAAAATTAGTATTTAAACATAGAGAACAAGCAACAGCTTGCAGGGCCTCTTGGTCCATCTTATTCCAAAGGAGAAAACCTTAATCAATAAAAAAAAAAAAAAATCTAAGTTCAAATCAGAATTTTAATGAAACAAAAAAACGTTACTGTCAATTTAAATTTTAAACAGACTTTTTTTTTTAAAACTAGAAAATCCTTAAATAAACTGCACAATAAATCTTGCAGCAACAATTTTTCACAAAATGAATGCAAAAAGAGACACAAACGTTATAGTCCCTGAAATTCAGACAGAAACATGAGAGGGTCTTCCTCTCATGAGAGACGAACAATTGTCAACATTATGTGGAAGCGAAAACACGCTGCAACCTCTGGGGGGAACACGCCACCCTGCAAGGAGGAATCAGAAACTGGGTTACCTGCATGTGTAGAAGTATGAATTGGTAGGGAACTCGCCTCTCAGAGGACAGGACCCCCAGAGGCGGATGGCTCAGAAGTCCATTGATTCCCCAAACCCGAGGAACAATGCGCTCTGAAATGACATACGAAACAAAACTGGTCGACATGTGTCAACGAGGCCAATCCGGATTCCTCACCGGACACAGAATCTGAAAACAAAAACAAAATTTATGCTTACCTGATAAATTTCTTTCTTTTGCGATGTACCGAGTCCACGGATTCATCCTAACTTGTGGGATATTGTCCTTCCTGACAGGAAGAGAGCACCACAGCAGAGCTGTCTATATAGCTCCCCCCTTAACTCCACCCCCCAGTCATTTGACCAAAGGCCAAGGAAGAAAAAGAGAAACTATAAGGTGCAGAGGTGACTAAAGTTTACATAAAAAAATACTATCTGTCTTGAATAGACAGGGCGGGCCGTGGACTCGGTACATTGCAAAAGAAAGAAATTTATCAGGTAAGCATAAATTAGTTTTCTTTTGCATGATGTACCGAGTCCACGCATTCATCCTAACTTGTGGGATACCAATACCAAAGCTTTAGGACACGGATGAAGGGAGGGACAAGACAGGAACCTAAAAGGAAGGCACCACTGCTTGCAAAACCTTTCTCCCAAAAATAGCCTCCTGAAGAAGCAAAAGTAACAAATTTATAAAATTTTGAAAAGGCATGAAGCGACGACCAAGTCGCAGCCTTACAAATCTGTCCAACAGAAGCATCATTTTTAAAAGCCCATGTGGAAGCTACCGCTCTAGTAGAATGAGCTGTAATCCTTTCAGGAGGCTGCGGTCCAGCAGTCTCATAAGCCAAACGGATGATGCTTTTCAGCCAAAAGGAAAGAGAAGTCACCGTAGCCTTTTGACCCCTACGCTTTCCAGAATAGACAACAAACAAAGAAGATGTTTGACGAAAATCTTTGGTTGCCTGCAAATAAAATTTCAAAGCACGAACCACGTCCAAGTTGTGCAACAGACGGTCCTTCTTACAAGAAGGATTAGGACACAGAGAAGGAACAACAATTTCTTGATTGATATTCCTGTTAGTAACAACCTTAGGTAGGAACCCAGGCTTGGTACGCAAAACCACCTTATCATCATGGAACACAAGATAAGGAGAGTCACATTGTAATGCAGATAGTTCAGAAACTCTTCGAGCTGAAGAGATAGCAACTAGGAACAAAACTTTCCAAGATAAAAGCTTAATATCTATGGAATGCATGGGTTCAAACAGAACCCCCTGAAGAACTCTAAGAACTAAATTTAGACTACTTGGCGGAGCAATAGGTTTAAAAACAGGCTTAATTCTAACTAAAGCCTGACAAAAAGCCAGAACGTCTGGAACATCTGCCAGACGCTTGTGCAACAGAATAGACAGAGCAGATATCTGTCCCTTTAGGGAACTAGCTGATAATCCTTTCTCCAATCCCTCTTGGAGAAAAGACAAAATCCTAGGAATCCTGATTTTACTCCAGGAGAAGCCTTTGGATTCGCACCAAAAAAGATATTTACGCCATATCTTATGAGAAATTTTCCTGGTAACAGGTTTTCGAGCCTGAATCAAGGTATTTATGACTGACTCAGAGAAACTCCGCTTTGATAGAATCAAGCGTTCAATCTCCAAGCAGTCAGATGCAGAGAAATTAGATTTGGATGCTTGAATGGACCTTGAATGAGAAGGTCCTGTCTCAATGGCAGAGACCATGGTGGAAGGGATGACATGTCCAACAGGTCTGCATACCAAGTCCTGCGTGGCCACGCAAGCGCTATCAAAATCACTGATGCTCTCTCCTGTTTGATTCTGGCAATCAGACGTGGAAGGAGAGGAAAAGGTGGAAACACATAAGCCAGGTTGAACGACCAGGGTACTGCTAGAGCATCTATCAGTACAGCCTGAGGATCCCTTGACCTGGAGCTATAACAAGGAAGTTTGGCGTTCTGACGAGACGCCATGAGATCCAAATCTGGTGTGCCCCATAGCCGAACCAGCTGAGCAAACACCTCCGGATGGAGTTCCCACTCCCCCGGATGAAAAGTCTGACAACTTAGAAAATCTGCCTCCCAGTTCTCTACACCGGGGATATAGATCGCTGACAGATGGCAAGAGTGAGCCTCTGCCCATTGGATTATCCTTGAGACCTCTATCATCGCTAAGGAACTCTTTGTTCCGCCCTGATTGATATAAGCCACAGTTGTGATGTTGTCCGATTGAAACCTGATGCCGGGAGAGCATTGAATATCGCTCTTAATTCCAGAATATTTATTGGTAGGAGAGCCTCCTCCCGAGTCCACAAACCCTGAGCTTTCAGGGAATTCCAGACTGCACCCCAGCCCAGAAGACTGGCGTCTGTTGTCGCTATAACCCATTCTGGCCTGCGGAAACACATTCCCTGGGACAGATGATCCTGTGACAACCACCAAAGAAGAGAGTCTCTGGTCTCTTGATCCAGATTTATCTGAGGAGATAAATCCACATAATCCCCATTCCACTGATTGAGCATGCATAGTTGCAATGGTCTGAGATGCAAGCGAGCAAACGGAACTATGTCCATTGCCGCTACCATTAGTCCGATTACCTCCATACACTGAGCCACTGGCGGCCGAGGAATGGAATGAAGAGCTCGGCAGGTGGACAAAAACATAATTTATGCTTACCTGATAAATTTATTTCTCTTGTAGTGTATCCAGTCCACGGATCATCCATTACTTGTGGGATACCAATACCAAAGCTAAAGTACACGGATGATGGGAGGGACAAGGCAGGAATTTAAACGGAAGGAACCACTGCCTGTAGAACCTTTCTCCCAAAAACAGCCTCCGAAGAAGCAAAAGTATCAAATTTGTAAAATTTGGAAAAGGTATGAAGCGAAGACCAAGTCGCAGCCTTGCAAATCTGTTTAACAGAAGCCTCATTTTTAAAGGCCCAGGTGGAAGCCACAGCTCTAGTGGAATGAGCTGTAATCCTTTCAGGGGGCTGCTGTCCAGCAGTCTCATAGGCTAAACGGATTATACTCCGAAGCCAAAAAGAAAGAGAGGTTGCCGAGGCCTTTTGACCTCTCCTCTGTACAGAGTAAACAACTAACAGGTTAGATGTTTGACGAAAATCTTTAGTAGCTTGTAAGTAAAACTTCAAGGCAAGGACTACGTCTAGATTATGCAAAAGACGTTCCTTCTTTGAAGAAGGATTAGGACATAACGATGGAACAACAATCTCTTGATTGATATTCTTGTTAGAAACCACCTTGGGTAAAAACCCAGGTTTTGTACGCAGAACTACTTTATCTGAATGAAAGATCAGATAAGGAGAATCACAATGTAAGGCAGATAACTCAGAGACTCTTCGAGCCGAGGAAATAGCCATCAGAAAAAGAACTTTCCATGATAGAATTTTGATATCAATAGAATGAAGGGGTTCAAACTTAACCCCTTGGAGAACTTTAAGAACCAAGTTTAAGCTCCATGGAGGAGCAACAGGTTTAAACACAGGCTTAATTCTAACTAAAGCCTGACAAAATGCCTGAACGTCTGGAACTTCTGCCAGACGCTTGTGTAAAAGAATAGACAGGGCAGAAATCTGTCCATTTAAAGAACTAGCTGATAATCCTTTGTCCAAACCCTCTTGGAGGAAGGACAATATCCTAGGAATCCTAACCCTACTCCATGAGTAATTCTTGGATTCACACCAATGAAGATATTTACGCCATATCTTGTGATAAATTTTCCTGGTGACAGGCTTTCGTGCCTGTATTAAGGTATCAATGACTGACTCGGAGAAGCCACGCATTGATAAAATCAAGCGTTCAATCTCCATGCAGTCAGTCTCAGAGAAATTAGATTTCGATGATTGAAAGGACCTTGCATGAGAAGGTCTTGTCTCAGAGGCATAGTCCATGGTGGAAAGGATGACATGTCCACTAGGTCTGCATACCAGGTCCTGCGTGGCCACGCAGGCGCTATCAGAATCACCGATGCCCTCTCCTGTCTGATTTTGGCAATCAGTCGAGGGAGCAGAGGAAACGGTGGAAACACATAAGCCAGGTTGAAGAACCAAGGAGCTGCTAGAGCATCTATCAGCGTCGCTTCGGGGTCCCTGGACCTGGATCCGTAACAAGGAAGTTTGGCGTTCTGGCGAGACGCCATGAGATCCAGTTCTGGTTTGCCCCAACGATGAACCAATTGAGCAAACACCTCCGGATGGAGTTCCCACTCCCCCGGATGAAAAGTCTGACGACTTAGAAAATCCGCCTCCCAGTTCTCTACACCTGGGATATGGATTGCTGATAGGTGGCAAGAGTGAGACTCTGCCCAGCGAATTATCTTGGAGACTTCTAACATTGCTAGGGAACTCCTGGTTCCCCCTTGATGGTTGATGTAAGCCACAGTCGTGATGTTGTCCGACTGAAATCTGATGAACCTTAGGGTTGCTAACTGAGGCCAAGCTAGAAGAGCATTGAATATTGCTCTTAACTCCAGAATATTTATTGGGAGGAGTTTCTCCTCCTGAGTCCACGATCCCTGAGCCTTCAGGGAGTTCCAGACTGCACCCCAACCTAGAAGGCTGGCATCTGTTGTTACAATCGTCCAATCTGGTCTGCGAAAGGTCATACCCTTGGACAGGTGGACCCGAGATAACCACCAGAGAACAGAATCTCTGGTTTCCTGATCCAGATTTAGTAGAGGGGAGAAATCTGTGTAATCCCTATTCCACTGACTGAGCATGCATAATTGCAGCGGTCTGAGATGCAGGCGCGCAAATGGCACTATGTCCATTGCCGCTACCATTAAGCCGATTACCTCCATGCACTGAGCCACCGTAGGGCGCGGAGTGGAGTGAAGAACACGGCAAGCATTTAGAAGTTTTGATAACCTGGACTCCGTCAGGTAAATTTTCATTTCTACAGAATCTATAAGAGTCCCTAGGAAGGAAACCCTTGTGAGAGGAGATAGAGAACTCTTTTCTTCGTTCACTTTCCACCCATGCAACCTCAGAAATGCCAGAACTATGTCTGTATGAGACTTGGCAATTTGAAAGCTTGACGCCTGTATCAGGATGTCGTCTAGATAAGGAGCCACCGCTATGCCTCGCGGTCTTAGAACCGCCAGAAGAGAGCCCAGAACCTTTGTAAAAATTCTTGGGGCTGTAGCCAACCCGAAGGGAAGAGCTACAAATTGGTAATGCCTGTCTAGAAAGGCAAATCTCAGGAACCGATGATGATTCTTGTGAATCGGAATGTGAAGGTAGGCATCCTTTAAGTCCACTGTGGTCATGTACTGACCCTCTTGGATCATGGGTAAGATGGTTCGAATAGTTTCCATCTTGAATGATGGAACTCTGAGGAATTTGTTTAAGATCTTTAGATCCAAAATGGGTCTGAAGGTTCCCTCTTTTTTGGGAACCACAAACAGATTTCAGTAAAAACCCTGTCCTTGTTCCGTCCGCGGAACTGGATGGATCACTCCCATTACTAGGAGGTCTTGCACGCAGCGTAGGAATGCCTCTTTCTTTATCTGGTTTGCAGATAATCTTGAAAGGTGAAATCTCCCCTGTGGAGGAGAAGCTTTGAAGTCCAGAAGATATCCCTGAGATATGATCTCCAACGCCCAGGGATCCTGAACATCTCTTGCCCACGCCTGGGCGAAGAGAGAAAGTCTGCCCCCTACTAGATCCGTTGCCGGATAGGGGGCCGTTCCTTCATGCTGTCTTGGAGGCAGCAGCAGGCTTTCTGGGCTGCTTGCCCTTGTTCCAGGACTGGTTAGATTTCCAGGCCTGCTTGGATTGAGCAAAAGTTCCCTCTTGTTTTGAAGCAGAGGAAGTTGATGCTGAACCTGCCTTGAAATTTCGAAAGGCACGAAAATTAGACTGTTTGGCCCTTGATTTGGCCCTGTCCTGAGGAAGGATATGACCCTTACCTCCAGTAATGTCAGCAATAATTTCTTTCAAACCAGGCCCGAATAAGGTCTGCCCCTTGAAAGGAATGTTGAGTAATTTAGACTTTGAAGTCACGTCAGCTGACCAGGATTTAAGCCATAGAGCCCTACGCGCCTGGATGGCGAATCCGGAATTCTTAGCCGTTAGTTTAGTCAAATGAACAATGGCATCAGAAACAAATGAGTTAGCTAGCTTAAGTGTTCTAAGCTTGTCAATGATTTCAGTCAATGGAGCTGTATGGATGGCCTCTTCCAGGGCCTCAAACCAGAATGCCGCCGCAGCAGTGACAGGCGCAATGTTGTTGAATAAACATTTTCTTAAGGTAACCCTCTAATTTTTTATCCATTGGATCTGAAAAAGCACAACTGTCCTCAACCGGGATAGTGGTACGCTTTGCTAAAATAGAAACTGCTCCCTCCACTTTAGGGACCGTCTGCCATAAGTCTCGTGTAGTGGCGTCTATGGGAAACATTTTTCTAAATATAGGAGGGGGGGGGAAAACGGCACACCAGGTCTATCCCACTCCTTACTAATAATTTCTGTAAACCTTTTAGGTATTGGAAAAACATCAGTACACACCGGCACTGCATAGTATTTATCCAGTCTACACAATTTCTCTGGCACTGCAATTGTGTCACAGTCATTCAGAGCAGCTAACACCTCCCCAAGCAATACACGGAGGTTCTCAAGCTTAAATTTAAAATTAGAAATCTCTGAATCAGGTTTCCCCGAGTCAGAGATGTCACCCACAGACTGAAGCTCTCCGTCCTCAGGTTCTGCATATTGTGACGCAGTATCAGACATGGCTCTTACAGCATCTACGCGCTCTGTATCTCGTCTTACCCCAGAGCTATCGCTCTTGCCTCTTAATTCAGGCAATCTGGCTAATACCGCTGACAGGGTATTATCCATGATCGCAGCCATGTCCTGCAAAGTAATCGCTATGGGCGTCCCTGATGTACTTGGCGCCATATTAGCGTGCGTCCCTTGAGCGGGAGGCAAAGGGTCCGACACGTGGGGAGAGTTAGTCGGCATAACTTCCCCCTCGACAGAATCCTCTGGTGACAATTCTTTTATAGATAAAGACTGATCTTTACTGTTTAAGGTGAAATCAATACATTTAGTACACATTCTCCTATGGGGCTGCACCATGGCTTTTAAACATAATGAACAAGTAGCTTCCTCTGTGTCAGACATGTTTGTACAGACTAGCAATGAGACTAGCAAGCTTGGAAAACACTTTAAAACAAGTTAACAAGCAATATAAAAAACGTTACTGTGCCTTTAAGAAAAACAAATTTTGTCAAAATTTGAAATAACAGTGAAAAAAGGCAGTTACACTAACGAAATGTTTGTATGTAACAAGTTAGCAGAGCATTGCACCCACTTGCAAATGGATGATTAACCCCTTAATACCAAAAACGGAATAATAAATGAAAAAAACGTTTTTAAAACTAGTCACAACAACTGCCACAGGTCTACTGTGGTTGTTACCCTCCTCAAACACGACTTTTGAAGCCTTTTGAGCCCTTCAGAGATGTCCTGTATCATGCAGAGGGAAGCTGAGTGTCTCTGTCTGTAATTTTAGCAGTGCAGAAAAGCTCTAAAATAGGCCCTTCCCACTCATATTACAATAGTGGAAAGCCTGAGGAAACTGTTTCTAGGCAAAAATCAAGCCAGCCATGTGGAAAAAAACTAGGCCCCAATAAGTTTTATCACCAAGCATATATAAAAACGATTAAACATGCCAGCAAACGTTTTATATTGCACTTTTATAAGAGTATGTATCTCTGGTAATAAGCCTGATACCAGTCGCTATTAAATCACTGTATTTAGGCTTAACTTACATTAATCCGGTATCAGCAGCATTTTTCTAGCAAATTCCATCCCTAGAAATATGTTAACTGCACATACCTTATTGCAGGATAACCTGCACGCCATTCCCCCTCTGAAGTTACCTCACTCCTCAGAATATGTGAGAACGGCAGTGGATCTTAGTTACTTCTGCTAAGATCATAGAAACCGCAGGCAGATTCTTCTTCTAATGCTGCCTGAGATAAAATAGTACACTCCGGTACCATTTAAAAATAACAAATTTTTGATTGAAGTTAAAAAACTAACTATAATACACCACTCTCCTCTTACTACCTCCATCTTTGTTGAGAGTTGCAAGAGAATGACTGGATATGGCAGTGAGGGGAGGAGCTATATAGCAGCTCTGCTGTGGGTGATCCTCTTGCAACTTCCTGTTGGGAAGGAGAATATCCCACAAGTAATGGATGATCCGTGGACTGGATACACTTAACAAGAGAAATCTTTGATTTCCTGACCTCCGTCAGAAATATTTTCATGTCCACCGAGTCCATCTGAGTCCCTAGAAATGAAACTCTTGTGAGGGGGGAAAGATAACTCTTTTTTTACGTTCACTTTCCACCCGTGAGACCTTAGAAAGGCCAACACTAAGTCTGTGTGAGACTTGGCTAGTTGGAAGGATGACGCTTGAATTAGAATGTAATAATCTAGATAAGGCGCCACTGCTATGCCCCGTGGCCTTAGAACCACCAGAAGGAAATTATCTTTGTGGATAGGAATGTGCAGATACGCATCCTTTAAGTCCATGGTGGTCAAATATTGACCCTCCTGGATCAATGGTAAGATAGTCCGAATGGTCTCCATCTTGTAAAGATGGAACTCTTAGGAATTGGTTTAGGATCTTGAGATCCAGAATTGGTCTGAAGGTTCCCTCTTTTTTGGGAACTATAAACAGATTGGAGTAGAACCCCTGCCCCTGTTCTGCTTTTGTAACTGGGCAGATCACTCCCATGGTAAAAAGGTCTTCTACACAGCGTAAGAACGCCTCTTTTTATTTGACGGGTTTACAGACAATTGAGAAAGATGGAACCTCCCCCTTTGAGGGGAATCCTTGAAATCTAGAAGGTATCCCTGGGTTACAATTTCTACTGCCCAGAAATCCTGAACGTCTCTTGCCCAGGCCTGAGCAAAGAGAGAGAGTCTGCCCACTACTAGATCCGGTCCCGGATCGGGGGCTACCCCTTCATGCTGACTTAGTGGCAGCAGCAGGCTTTTTGGCCTGTTTACCCTTGTTCCAAGCCTGATTAGGTCTCCAGGTTGGCTTGGATTGAGCAAAGTTCCCCTCTTGCTTTGCAGCAGGGGAAGAGGTAGAGAGACCACTCTTGAAGTTTCAAAAGGAACGAAAATTATTTTGTTTGGTCCTTGTCTTATTTGACTTATCCTGAGGGAGGGTATGACCCTTCCCTCCAGTAATGTCTGAAATGATCTCTTTCAATGCAGGCCCGAATAGGGTCTTACCTTTGAAAGGGATGGACAAAAGCTTAGATTTAGATGACACATCAGCTGACCAGGACTTAAGCCGTAACGCTCTACGCACTAAAATGGCAAAACCTGAATTCTTAGCCGCTAATTTAGCAAGATGAAAAGCGGCGTCTGTAATAAAAGAATTAGCCAACTTAACAGCCTTAATTCTGTCCAAAATATCATCTAGTGGGGTCTCCATCTGAAGAGCCCCTTCTAGAGCCTTAAACCAAAAGGCAGCTGCAGTGGTTAAAGGAACAATGCATGCTATAGGTTGAAGAAGAAAACCTTGATGAACAAAAATTTTCTTTAGGAGACCCTCTAATTTTTTATCCATAGGATCAATGAAAGCACAACTGTCTTCAATAGGTATAGTTGTACGCTTAGCAAGGGTAGAAATAGCTCCCTCCACCTTAGGGACCGTCTGCCATGAGTCCTTTATGGTGTCAGAAATGGGAAACATTTTCGTAAAAACAGGAGGGGGAGAGAACGGAATACCTGGTTTATCCCACTCCTTAGTAACAATGTCCAAAATCCTCTTAGGGACCGGAAACACATCAGTATAAACAGGAACCTCTAAATATTTGTCCATTTTACACAATTTCTCTGGAACTACAATAGGGTCACAATCATCCAGAGTAGCTAAAACCTCCCTGAGCAATAAGCGGAGGTGCTCTAGCTTAAATTTAAATATCTTATATCTTATCATATCTGAATCTGTCTGAGAGAACATCTTTCCTGAATCAGAGATCTCTCCCTCAGACAGCAAATCCCTCATCCCTACCTCAGAACATTGTGAGGGAATATCGGATACGGCAACTAAAGCGTCAGAAGGCTCAGCATTTGTTCTTAACCCAGAGCTACTGAGCTTCCCTTGCAACTTAGATAAAACCTCTGTGAAGCCATATCATGCAAGGTGAAAGAATTAGACGCACTAGAAGTACTCGGCCTCGCTTGTGCGGGCGTTACTGGTTGTGACACTTGGGGAGAACTAGATGGCAAAACCTGATTTCCTTCTGTCTGAGAATCATCGAATGCCAAACTTTTATAAGTCAAAATATGCTGTTTGCAATTTATAGACATATCAGTACAAGTGGGACACATTCTAAGAGGGGGTTCCACAATGGCTTCTAAACAAATTGAACAATGAGTTTCCTCAGTGTCATACATGTTTAACAGATTAGTAATAAAGCAAGCAAGCTTGGAAAACACTTTATTTAATGAAAAAAAAACACAATTTGCAAAAATGGTACTGTGCCTTTAAGAGAAAAAAGGCATACACAAACTGCAAAACAGGTTAAAATTGCTTCAATTTTTCTGAAATTTTAACAGTGTACCCACTAAGCTTTAGAAGGATTGCACCACAAGTTAATAAGCAATAAACCCCCAAATGATAAAACTGGATTGAAATATGTCTAAAACCGGTTAAAAACCCCTAAAGCACCTTGCCACAGCTCTGCTGTGGCCCTACCTGCCCTTAGGAAGCGATAATATGGGGTTTAAAGCTTCAATTAGTCCCTCAGAAGACTATCAGGACCTCAGGAGAAGTTGCTTGCTGCTTGTAAATGTAGGCCCCGCCCACCTCACTCGATGTTGCTAGGGCCTACACAAAACTAACAAACCCTGCCTGAAAGCCATGTGGGTTATAAACAACCCCAAAGAACCCTCAAGCAAATGTCCCATAAAACAGAAAACGTTACTCCCAGACACAAAAACGTTTGTCCCAAATTCACATAACAAACTGAGTTCAAACAAAAAATTAACCCTTTATGCAAGCAAGTAAAAACCTCTGATAACACTAGGATTACTGCTTACCCTTCCCCTAATGGGGACACTGTCAGCCTTTCTGAGTTAACAGAGTCTCTGCAGAAAATATGACTGAACATACCTCATTGATGTATAACAAGAAACCGTTCCTCACACTGACGTTTTCCTGTACTCCTCAGCTTCTGTGGGAACAGCAGTGGACCTTAGTTACAAATGCTAAGATCATCATCCTCCAGGCAGAAATCTTCATCTATGTCCTGCCTGAGAGTAAATAGTACAACACCAGTACCATTTAAAAATAACAAACACTTGATTGAAGATAAAATAAAACTAACAGTTTAACACCTCTTCTCTTTACTCTTCCTGCTTAGAGCCAGCAAAGGAGAATGACTGGGGGGTGGAGTTAAGGGGGGAGCTATAAAGACAGCTCTGCTGTGGTGCTCTCTTTGCTACTTCCTGTCAGGAAGGACAATATCCCACAAGTTAGGATGAATCCGTGGACTCGGTACATCATGCAAAAGAAATAGTCTCGGTATCAGAATCCTCCGTAACTGAATCTGAAACTAGCACAGTCTCAGCATCAGAATCCTCAATAACTGGATAGAGGAAATATCAATATGGGCTTAAGTATGAAAACAAAAACGGCACCTGACACCCACAATGGCTGGGGCACTCACCACCTCCTATGACCAGACCCCTGCGGACTAGAATATCTCCTTCTCCACACGGTCAGGAATGCGGAAATGGGGAACGGAACCATGCCCGAACACAAGGTGAACCGAACAGTCCAAAAAAGCTCCCAACCAAAAGGCTGCGTCACTTCCAAAGGCCTCAAAGTTCCAACCACGAGCCCATAAACATCACACATAAGCAGGTTGAATAACATAACAAACATGATTATAAACCCCCCTATGTTCAATAACCCCCCTCAGGAGATATTAACCCTCATTCCAAGATAATAACAAAGACTCACTGAGACTCTTATGTCATATAGTTAGACCCGCAAAGGTGTGATAACCTCTCGGGAAAACATTTACATTACAGTACATTGACGACAAAGTAAAATGAAACGATCTTACCAGAATCTATACCTTGGAACAGGAACACGGCTTTTCAAGTGTGACGAATAGTGGCATCGCCTCTGCTATGGACTTGAGAGAGTAAAGCAGGCAGCAGAGCGAAGTTCGACAACACCGATTGCTTGAGGAGCTGTTAATATGAGTCGGGATGGTTTCGCAGAAAGACTCTCCCTGCATCTCCGGACTCTAATTTTCATTCAAGTCCTCGCTGAGAGACTGACAGGACTACTTAAAACTCCTGTCCCATGCTGAAGAGTACAACCCTCAATAAGAGACAAAAATTTAAAAATTCTGACACGTCTCTGCCAACCTCCTGGGACGAAAGGCAAAGAATGACTGGGGGATGAAGGGAGTGGGATGAGTATTTAAGCCTTTGGCTGGGGTGTCTTTGCCTCCTCCTGGTGGCCAGGTTCTTATTTCCAGAAAGTAATAAATGCAGCTGTGGACTATTTCCATTAAAGAAGAAAATGTGCTATATTAACAATAGTTCTATTCTCTCCAGGATTGGGGTATATTTTGAGTTTACTGTAATTATTTTTGCTGTGCACGTTTAACTTTCTGAACAATACCTTGATGAAGCATTTCTGCCCTGCCCACGCCTATACTCCTGTTCCTTCAGACTTTGAGTCATTGTTGGAATCAGCCTGATAACAAGAGACTGGTCCAAGACAGATAGGGTTTCCAAGATTCCATATACCTGGTGATCATATGTCCCACTGAAGTTTTGCACAAACTGCCTAAAAAGAAATCATATGAAAACATTAGTAAAGAAAGCATTAAATAGGAAGCCAAGCCAATTAGAGAATAAGCAATTTAAAGAGAGATATATTAAAAACAAACATAACATTTGTAGCCATCTTCATATTTTATCACTAACTGACTTTTTGCAGGATACAAATCACACTTTGATATGTACCATACCACCACTGAAGCGACATTGCACTAAAAAAAAAAAAAATCTAATCCATCTGATTTTTTATTTTTCTGTAAGAACTGTTCCTGTTCATCATTGGCCAAAAAATACATGGGTGTCAGTTGTTTGCAATCATATATCAATTTAAAAGAACAGTAAAGAGCATGCTATTTTAAACAATTTTCCTATTTACTTCATATATCTAATTTGTTTTATTCTCTTGGTATCCTATGTTGAAAAGAATACCTAGGTAGGCACAAGAGCACACTAATTGGGAGTTAGCTGCCAGTGGCTGCACGTTTGCTTCTTGTCATTTGAACTCGAGATGTGTTCAGCTAGCTGCAAGTAGTTTATTAGTGCTCTGACAATTTATTTTTTATTTTTTTTAAATATATTTTTATTGAGGCAAATAGAAACATAAACATTGCAAGCAAAATTGCCAGAGCTTAAAGATTACAGACCTTAAGATAAAGTTCACAATTATAGAATAATGCACAGTCTTAGATACATATAATTTCAAAAATTAAGTAGGCAAAAAAACAGAATTTATGCTTACCTGATAAATTACTTTCTCCAACGGTGTGTCCGGTCCACGGCGTCATCCTTACTTGTGGGATATTCTCTTCCCCAACAGGAAATGGCAAAGAGCCCAGCAAAGCTGGTCATATGATCCCTCCTAGGCTCCGCCTACCCCAGTCATTCGACCGACGTACAGGAGGAAATATGCATAGGAGAAACCATATGATACCGTGGTGACTGTAGTTAGAGAAAATAATTCATCAGACCTGATTAAAAAAACCAGGGCGGGCCGTGGACCGGACACACCGTTGGAGAAAGTAATTTATAAGGTAAGCATAAATTCTGTTTTCTCCAACATAGGTGTGTCCGGTCCACGGCGTCATCCTTACTTGTGGGAACCAATACCAAAGCTTTAGGACACGGATGAAGGGAGGGAGGAAATCAGGTCACCTAAATGGAAGGCACCACGGCTTGCAAAACCTTTCTCCCAAAAATAGCCTCCGAAGAAGCAAAAGTATCAAATTTGTAAAATTTGGCAAAAGTGTGCAGAGAAGACCAAGTCGCTGCCTTACATATCTGGTCAACAGAAGCCTCGTTCTTGAAGGCCCATGTGGAAGCCACAGCCCTAGTGGAGTGAGCCGTGATTCTTTCAGGAGGCTGCCGTCCGGCAGTCTCATAAGCCAATCGGATAATGCTTTTAAGCCAAAAAGAAAGAGAGGTAGAAGTTGCTTTTTGACCTCTCCTTTTACCAGAATAAACAACAAACAAAGAAGAAGTTTGTCTGAAATCTTTAGTGGCCTCTAAATAGAATTTTAGAGCACGGACTACGTCCAAATTGTGTAACAAACGTTCCTTCTTTGAAACTGGATTCGGGCACAAAGAAGGTACAACTATCTCCTGGTTAATATTCTTGTTGGAAACAACTTTCGGAAGAAAACCAGGCTTAGTACGCAAAACCACCTTATCTGCATGGAACACCAGATGGGGTGGAGAACACTGCAGAGCAGATAACTCTGAAACTCTTCTAGCAGAAGAAATTGCAACCAAAAACAAAACTTTCCAAGATAATAACTTAATATCTACGGAATGTAAGGGTTCAAACGGAACCCCTTGAAGAACTGAAAGAACTAGATTGAGACTCCAGGGAGGAGTCAAAGGTCTGTAAACAGGCTTGATTCTAACCAGAGCCTGAACAAACGCCTGAACGTCTGGCACAGCTGCCAGCCTTTTGTGAAGTAAAACAGATAACGCAGAAATCTGTCCCTTCAGAGAACTTGCAGATAATCCCTTCTCCAAACCCTCTTGTAGAAAGGATAAAATCCTAGGAATTTTTATCTTGTTCCATGGGAATCCTTTAGATTCACACCAATAGATATATTTTTTCCATATCTTATGGTAAATCTTTCTAGTTACAGGCTTTCTAGCCTGAATAAGAGTATCTATTACAGAATCTGAAAACCCACGCTTTGATAAAATCAAGCGTTCAATCTCCAAGCAGTCAGTTGGAGAGAAACCAGATTCGGATGTTCGAATGGACCTTGAACAAGAAGGTCCTGTCTCAAAGGTAGCTTCCATGGTGGAGCCGATGACATATTCACCAGGTCTGCATACCAAGTCCTGCGTGGCCACGCAGGAGCTATCAAGATCACCGAAGCCCTCTCCTGGTTGATCCTGGCTATCAGCCTGGGAATGAGAGGAAACGGTGGGAAAACATAAGCTAGGTTGAAGGTCCAAGGTGCTACTAGTGCATCTACTAGAGTCGCCTTGGGATCCCTGGATCTGGACCCGTAACAAGGAACCTTGAAGTTCTGGCGAGACGCCATCAGATCCATGTCTGGAATGCCCCATAATTGAGTTATTTGGGCAAAGATTTCCGGGTGGAGTTCCCACTCCCCTGGATGGAATGTCAGACGACTCAGAAAATCCGCTTCCCAATTTTCCACTCCTGGGATGTGGATTGCAGATAAGTGGCAGGAGTGATCCTCCGCCCATTGAATTATCTTGGTCACTTCCTCCATCGCCAGGGAACTCCTTGTTCCCCCCTGATGGTTGATATAAGCAACTGTCGTCATGTTGTCTGACTGAAACCTTATGAATTTGGCCTTTGCTAGATGAGGCCAAGCTTTGAGAGTATTGAATATCGCTCTCAGTTCCAGAATGTTTATCGGGAGAAGAGATTCTTCCCGAGACCATAGACCCTGAGCTTTCAGGGGTTCCCAGACCGCGCCCCAGCCCACCAGACTGGCGTCGGTCGTGACAATGACCCACTCTGGTCTGCGGAAACTCATTCCCTGTGACAGATTGTCCAGGATTAGCCACCAACGGAGTGAATCTCTGGTCCTTTGATCTACTTGAATCGTCGGAGACAAGTCTGTATAATCCCCATTCCACTGTCTGAGCATGCACAGTTGTAATGGTCTTAGATTAATTCGTGCAAAAGGAACTATGTCCATTGCTGCAACCATCAATCCTATTACTTCCATGCACTGCGCTATGGAAGAACGAAGAACAGAATGAAGAACTTGACAAGAGCTTAGAAGTTTTGATTTTCTGACCTCTGTCAGAAAAATTCTCATTTCTAAGGAGTCTATTATTGTTCACAAGAAGGGAACTCTTGTTGACGGGGAAAGAGAACTTTTTTCTATGTTTACTTTCCATCCGTGAGATCTGAGAAAGGCTAGGACGATGTCCGTATGAGCCTTTGCCTTTGCCAGAGACGACGCTTGAATCAGGATGTCGTCCAAGTACGGTACTACTGCAATGCCCCTTGGTCTTAGAACCGCTAGAAGGGACCCTAGTACCTTTGAGAAAATTCTCGGAGCAGTGGCTAACCCGAATGGAAGTGCCACAAACTGGTAATGCTTGTCCAGAAAAGCGAACCTTAGGAACTGATGATGTTCCTTGTGGATGGGAATATGGAGGTACGCATCCTTTAAATCCACCGTGGTCATGAATTGACCTTCCTGGATGGTAGGAAGGATCGTTCGAATGGTTTCCATTTTGAACGATGGGACCTTGAGAAATTTGTTTAGGATCTTGAGATCTAGAATTGGTCTGAACGTTCCCTCTTTTTTGGGAACTATGAACAGGTTGGAGTAAAACCCCATCCCTTGTTCTCTTATTGGAACTGGATGAATTACTCCCATCCTTAACAGGTCTTCTACACAATGTAAGAATGCCTGTCTTTTTATTTGGTTTGAAGATAATTGAGACCTGTGGAACCTTCCCCTTGGGGGTAGTTCCTTGAATTCCAGGAGATAACCTTGAGAAACTATTTCTAGTGCCCAAGGATCCTGAACATCTCTTGCCCAGGCCTGAGCAAAGAGAGAAAGTCTGCCCCCCACCAGATCCGGTCCCGGATCGGGGGCCATCCCTTCATGCTGTTTTGGTAGCAGTGGCAGGCTTCTTGGCCTGCTTACCCTTGTTCCAGCCTTGCATCGGTCTCCAGGCTGGTTTGGGTTGAGAAGTATTACCCTCTTGCTTAGAGGATGTAGAAGTAGAGGCTGGTCCGTTTCTGCGAAAGGGACGAAAATTAGGCTTATTTCTAGCCTTAAAAGACCTATCCTGAGGAAGGGCGTGGCCCTTTCCTCCGGTGATGTCTGAAATAATTTCTTTCAAATCGGGCCCAAACAGTGTTTTGCCCTTGAAAGGGATGTTAAGTAATTTTGTCTTGGAAGACACATCCGCTGACCAAGACTTCAGCCAGAGCGCTCTGCGCGCCACGATAGCAAACCCCGAATTTTTCGCCGCTAATCTCGCTAATTGCAAAGCGGCATCTAGAATAAAAGAGTTAGCCAATTTAAGTGCGTGAACTCTGCCCATAATCTCCTCATACGAAGATTCTTTATCGAGCGACTTTTCTAGTTCTTCGAACCAGAAACACGCTGCCGTAGTGACAGGAACAATGCATGAAATTGGTTGAAGTAGGTAACCTTGCTGAACAAACATTTTTTTAAGCAAACCCTCTAATTTTTTATCCATAGGATCTTTAAAAGCACAACTATCTTCTATGGGAATAGTAGTGCGTTTGTTTAGAGTAGAGACCGCCCCCTCGACCTTAGGGACTGTCTGCCATAAGTCCTTTCTGGGGTCGACTATAGGAAATAATTTCTTAAATATAGGGGGAGGCACAAAAGGTATGCCGGGCCTTTCCCATTCCTTGTTTACTATATCCGCCACCCGCTTGGGTATAGGAAAAACATCGGGGGGCACCGGAACCTCTAGGAACTTATCCATCTTACATAATTTCTCTGGAATGACCAAATTGTCACAATCATCCAGAGTAGATAAAACCTCCTTAAGCAGTGCGCGGAGATGTTCTAATTTAAATTTAAATGTTACAACATCAGGTTCAGCTTGTTGAGAAATTTTCCCTGAATCTGAAATTTCTCCCTCAGACAAAACCTCCCTCCTGGCCCCTTCAGATTGGTGTGAGGGTATGTCAGAAGCGTTATCATCAGCGTCCTCTTGCTCTTCAGTGTTTAAAACAGAGCAATCGCGCTTTCTTTGATAAGTAGGCATTTTAGATAAAATATTTGCAATAGAATTATCCATAACAGCCGTTAATTGTTGCATAGTAATAAGTATTGGCGCACTAGATGTACTAGGGGCCTCTTGTGTGGGCAAAACTGGTGTAGACACAGAAGGGGGTGATGCAGTACCATGCTTACTCCCCTCATCTGAAGAATCATCTTGGGCACTATTATTATCTGTGGCATCATTGTCCCTACTTTGTTTGGACACCATGTCACAATTATCACATATATTTAAATGGGGAGACACCTTGGCTTTCATACATATAGAACATTGTTTATCTGATGGTTCAGACATGTTAAACAGGCTTAAACTTGTCAACAAAGCACAAAAAAACGTTTTAAAATAAAACCGTTACTGTCACTTTACATTTTAAACAGAACACACTTTATTACTGAATATGCGAAAAAGTATGAAGCAATTGTTCAAAATTCACCAAAATTTCACCACAGTGTCTTAAAGCCTTAAAAGTATTGCACACCAAATTTGAAAGCTTTAACCCTTAAAATAACGGAACCGGAGCCGTTTCTATATTTAACCCCTATACAGTCCCAGGAATCTGCTTTGCTGAGACCCAACCAAGCCCAGAGGGGAATACGATACCAAATGACGCCTTCTGTAAGCTTTTTCAGTGTATCTTAGCTCCTCACACATGCATCTGCATGCCTTGCCTTCCAAAAACAACTGCGTATTAGTGGCGCGAAAATGAGGCTCTGCCTATGACTAGAGAAAGGCCCCCATCTGAAAAAGGTGTTCATACAGTGCCTGCCGTTTTTTAACAACAATCCCCAAGATTATAATAATTATAAAGCGCTATAATCTGTCAAATATGCTTAGCAAGTAATCGTTTTAGCCCAGAAAAATGTCTACCAGTTTTTTAAGCCCTTATAAAGCCTTTATTCTCATACTTAATCTAAGAAAATGGCTTACCGGTCCCCATAGGGAAAATGACAGCCTTCCAGCATTACCAAGTCGTGTTAGAAATGTGGCCATCATACCTCAGGCAGAAAAGTCTGCCAACTGCTTCCCCCAACTGAAGTTACTTCATCTCAACAGTCCTGTGTGGAAACAGCAATCGATTTTAGTAACGTTTGCTAAAATCATCTTCCTCTCACAAACAGAAATCTTCTTCTCTTTTCTGTTTCAGAGTAAATAGTACATACCAGCACTATTTTAAAATAACAAACACTTGATTGAAGAATAAAAACTACATTTAAACACCAAAAAACTCTTAGCCATCTCCGTGGAGATGTTGCCTGTGCAACGGCAAAGAGAATGACTGGGGTAGGCGGAGCCTAGGAGGGATCATATGACCAGATTTGCTGGGCTCTTTGCCATTTCCTGTTGGGGAAGAGAATATCCCACAAGTAAGGATGACGCCGTGGACCGGACACACCTATGTTGGAGAAATAGCAATAACCTCATTTTTTTCACATATATAAACCTCCTCTGGAAGTAATAGGTCACTCTTGGACCATAATAAAATAATAACAATCAATGGAGGTGAGTTGATCCATGGCCACTCTTGGGCTGGCATTATTAATATATATATGAAAATAACAAAAAAAGGGCCACTCTTGGACCCTAGGTGCATTGTATAATAATAAGCATCCACATCTTATAAGTAATATCGTACGAGACTACCCTAAAAAATGCATATAAACTTTAGTCAAGCAAACATTGAAAGCTATAAGTAAGACAATTAGTGAGAACACTTTGTTTTCCCCCAACTAAACATTGCTGGCCATTATAAGCAACATTGCCATCTTATTAGCACTAGGATTAACTATTAAATTATAATTCAACAACGCTAATCAGGTCTGGCATACTGAGTATATTATGTTATCAGACGGAAAACAGGCCTCATTCTTAGCTTACTACCTCTGGGCTTAAATCACAGTCCACTATATATAGGCTCTGGCCCAATGTTTTCGTACTGGGTATTACATATTATTGTAGAGTATAGCAGAAACAAAGTTCCCCTACAAGACACTTCACTGGTATTAGTATTAGTGAATTTATCAGTTACTGTAAGCCTGCATCCCCTCCTATTGAATCTCAATTTACTTGCCTTACAAGTAGAAATTTTAACAGTAATTAGGACTATTTATGGGTGCCCTGTGTCTTGCATATATCCTAGAGGGAGTGTAAAACGAATTAACACTCTAGACTTCAGAGTGGGTCTCAACATTAAGCACAATCACACTCTCACATGTGTAACAGCAAATTAGGGGAAATACAGACATAGCTCTATGTTATATGACTTACTAGAAACCTTGAAAAAGGGGGTTAACAACTCTACAGGTGAAATGGCATGTATATGCAGGAGCTATTAAATTATATACAGAGAATAACAGTATAATAAATGTTCAAAAGTGTTATCTAGACTAGAACATATGACTGTGTACCCCTACGTCCTCAGGGGGTCTTCTTCAAGCTTACAGAGCTGTGAATATATGGCAGCCATACCCATTAATGCTAGGGACCAATAGGCAGGGGGTAAAAATTCAGGAAGATGTCTTCACTTGAGGATACAAATGTGTAATCATGCGTCTAAGTACATACATGGGTATTATATGATACTGACCACCATTGATCAGGCATAAATCGCCATCATTAGGGTAGGGCAGTCTAAAACAGGAACGGGATGTCTAGTATGCATTTTATGTCCAGGCCTGCTGCATAAGGTTCAGCCGATCCCTGACTTTCCTTGTTCCAATGTAGCAATCAGCAGGTTAAGAAAAAATGATTGCCGTTTGCTTGTTCCCCAGCAAGTGTCCTGTTCCCCGTCCTCCGTGAGGTATGTACTGACCTGTCGATGCAAAGGCAAGTCACTCTGGTAACTGTTCCAAGGTAGTGTATTGCCGAGAAGCGCAATATGAGTGGCATAAAATGTAAC
Organism: Bombina bombina; assembly: GCF_027579735.1. NCBI lineage: Eukaryota > Metazoa > Chordata > Amphibia > Anura > Bombinatoridae > Bombina > Bombina bombina. Next base: position 582,364,206 of record NC_069502.1, read on the forward strand.
GCCATACTCTGTCAGTTCCACTCTTTTGCAATTGCTATCACACTCAGCACAATCCATGTCGCCAGCAATTAAGTCCAGCCACAGAGAGGGAGTTTGACTCAGAGCCAGAGCTCCGGATCGATGTGCCCTAGTTTGGGGTAGCTTGGCTTGAATTACTCGAGCGGGAACCTGGGAGACAGTCCCCTCTCCAGCATCCAGACTCTCAGCAATTTTCGGTCTGAGGTTTTCACGGGCACTTGACTCCCCATTACCACCTTGAGTCTCCCGGTCTGAAGCTGAGGTAGGTATAGACCCTTCTGTGGAAAGTGTTGTATCTGTTAGGCTGCACAAGTGGAGGGACGTTATGCTGTCCGGCCTTGTCCTGGTGGCTTGTTGGACCCGAGTGTATTCCCTTGTTGGCGGCCCAAAAGATCCATGTAGATTGAGGAGTTTATCAAGCTCTTCCTCTAGACTTTGAAAATGGTTGTGTACCAGCTGGGTCACTGTGTATTCCCACTTGTCCAGCGCCTCCATGTTCAAAATGTGCGCAGTGGTAGCTTGTTAGAAATACGGTTACCGTTTCCTTCAAGGGTAGAAATCAAGCACTCATGTTACAAGAAGCGGATAACTTTTAGATGGTTAAATAAGGAAGGGGCAACTGCTAGTAACCCAGAATCCGTAGAAACCCGGGGGGGGGGTTAAAATATGCGGCAGCCTTGACTACAAAGTTAGACAAAGTCACCAAAGAGGCCTGTTTGCCATGTGTTCGGGCTCCATGCGGTCTTTTTAATTTTTTTTGTTAAACAATACAAAGTGTGAAAGTGATTGTAAAATATTGTCATTAATGGAAATCTTGACTTTAAAGTCATAATGAAACTTCAGACCAGAAAAATTCAAAGTATGCTAGGATGGTAGCATATGTCAATATTACAGGTGAAACTCGAAAATAATTAGAATATAGTGCGAAAGTTCATTTATTTCACTAATGCAACTTAAAAGGTGAAACTAATATATGAGATAGACTCATTACATGCAAAGCAAGATAGTTCAAGCTGTGATTTGTCATAATTGTGATGATTATGGTTTACAGCTCATGAAAACCCCAAATCCACAATCTCAGAAAATTAGAATATTGTGAATATTCTAGGCTCAAAGTGTCCCACTCTAATCAGCTAATTAAGCCATAACACCTGCAAAGGGTTCCTGAGCCTTTAAATGGTCTCTCAGTCTGGTTCAGTAGGAATCACAATCATGGGAAAGACTGCTGACCTAACAGTTGTGCAGAAAACAATTATTGACACCCTCCATAAGGAGGGAAAGCCTCAAAAGGTAATTGCAAAAGAAGTTGGATGTTCCCAAAGTGCTGTATCAAAGCACATTAATAGAAAGTTATGTGGAATGGAAAAGTGTGGAAGAAAAAGGTGCACAAGCAGCAGGGATGACTGCAGCCTGGAGAGGATTGTCAGGAAAAGGCCATTCAAAAGTGTTGGGGACTTTCACAAGGAGTGGACTGAGGCTGGAGTCAGTGCATCAAGAGCCACCACACACAGACGGATCCTGGACATGGGCTTCAAATGTCGTATTCCTCTTGTCAAGCCACTCCTGAACAACAAACAACGTCAGAAGCGTCTTACCTGGGCTAAAGAAAAACAGACCTGGTCTGTTGCTCAGTGGTCCAAAGTCCTCTTTTCTGATGAGAGCAAATTTTGCATCTCATTTGGAAACCAAGGACCCAGAGTATGGAGGAAGAATGGAGAGGCACACACTGCAAAATGCTTGAAGTCCAGTGTGAAGTTTCCACAGTCTGTATTGATTTGGGGAGCCATGTCATCTGCTGGTGTTGGTTCACTGTGCTTCATTAAGTCCAGGGTCAACGCAGCTGTCTACCAGGAGATTTTGGAGCACTTCATGCTTCCTTCCGCAGACAATCTCTATGGGGATGCTGACTTAATTTTCCAGCAGGACTTGGCAACTGCCCACACTGCCAAAAGCACCAAAACCTGGTTCAATGACCGTGGGATTACTGTGCTTGATTGGCCAGCAAACTTGCCTGACCTGAACCCCATAGAGAATCTATGGGGCATTGCCAAGAGAAAGATGAGAGACATGAGACCGAACAATGCAGAAGAGCTGAAGGCCGCTATTAAAGCATCCTGCTCTTCCATAACACTTCAGCAGTGCCACAGGCTGATAGCTTCCATACCACGCCGCATTGAGTCAGTAATTGCTACAAAAGGGGCCCAAATCAAGTACTGAGTACATACAGTATGCATGCTTATACTATTCAGAGGTCCGATATTGTTCTATGTACAATCCTTGTTTTATTGATTGCATGTAATATTCTAATTTTCTGAGATTGAGGATTTGGGGTTTTCATGAGCTGTAAGCCATAATCATTACAATTATGACAAATCACGGCTTGAACTATCTTGCTTTGCATGTAATGAGTCTACCTCATATATTAATTTCACCTTTTAAGTTGCATTAGTGAAATAAATTAACTTTTGCACGATATTCTAATTTTTCGAGTTTCACCTGTATAAGAGGGAAGAATGTAGTTTATTTGTGGGAATAAATATTTTTGTCCATTCATTGGACAAAAATTGTGAGATTAAGGATTACTGCATTCAGAACCAAAGGAACCAATCTAAAAAGCATAGGTGGAAGAAAAAAAAACATACATTTAAAGAAGAATGCAAAACATAATTTATGCTTACCTGATAAATTTATTTCTCTTGTGATGTATCGAGTCCACGGATTCATCCTTACTTGTGGGATATTCTCCTCCCCTACAGGAAGTGGCAGAGAGAGCACCCACAGCAGAGCTGCCTATAAAGCTCCCCCCTTAGCTCCACCCCCCAGTCATTCGACCGAAGGCTAGGAAGAAAAAGGAGAAACTATAGGGTGCAGTGGTGACTGAAAGTTTAAAAATAAAAATATATATATATGCCTGTCTTAATAAACAGGGCAGGCCGTGGACTCGATACATCACAAGAGAAATAAATTTATCAGGTAAGCATAAATTATGTTTTCTCTTGTAAGATATATCGAGTCCACGGATTCATCCTTACTTGTGGGATACCAATACCAAAACTTTAGGACACGGATGAAGGGAGGGACAAGACAGGGACCTTAAACGGAAGGCACTACTGCTTGTAGAACCTTTCTCACAAAAATAGCCTCTGAAGAAGCAAAAGTATCAAATTTGGAAAATTTGGAAAAAGTATGAAACGAAGACTAAGTCGCCGCATTACAAATCTGTTTAACAGAAGCCTCATTTTTAAAAGCCATGTGGAAGCCACAGCTCTAGTAGAATGAGCAGTAATTCTTTCAGGAGACTGTTGGCCAGCAGTCTCATAAGCCAAACGGATGATGCTTTTCAGCCAAAAGGAAAGAGCGGTAGCCGTAGCCTTCTGACCTCTCCGCTTACCAGAATAAACAACAAACAATGAAGATGTTTGACGGAAATCTTTAGTTGCTTGTAAGTAGAACTTTAAAGCACAAACCACATCAAGATTGTGCAACAGACATTCCTTCTTTGAAGAAGGATTAGGACACAGTGAAGGAACTATACAATCTCTTGATTGATTTTCTTATAAGAAACAACTTTAGGAAGAAACCCAGGTTTGGTACGCAAAACCACCTTATCTGCATGGAAAATAAGATAAGGGGAATCACACTGTAAAGCAGATAGCTCAGAAACTCTTCGAGCCGAAGAGATAGCTACTAAAAACAAAACTTTCCAAGATAGAAGCTTAATATCCATGGAATGCATAGGTTCAAACGGAACCCCTTGAAGAACTTTAAGAACTAAATTTAGGCTCCATGGCGGAGCAACAGGTTTAAATACAGGCTTGATTCTGACCAAAGCGTGACTAAATGCTCGAACGTCTGGGACATCTGCCAGACGTTTGTGTAGAAGAATAGACAAAGCAGATATTTGTCCTTATAAGGAACTAGCTGATAATCCCTTCTCCAAACCTTCTTGGAGAAAAGACAATATGCTAGGAATCCTAATCTTACTCCACGAGTAACCTTTGGATTCACACCAATAAAGATATTTGCGCCAAATCTTATGATAGATCTTCCTGGTGACAGGCTTTCTAGCCTGAATCAGGGTATCAATGACCGACTCAGAGAAACCACGCTTTGATAGAATCAGGCGTTCAATCTCCAAGCAGTCAGACGCAGAGAAATTAGATTTGGATGTGTGAACAGACCTTGGAATAGAAGGTCCTGCCTCATTGGCAGAGTCCATGATAGAACCGAGGACATGTCCAGTAGGTCTGCATACCAAGTCCTGCGTGGCCACGCAGGTGCTATCAGAATCAATGAAGCTCTCTCCTGCTTTATTCTGGCAACCAGACGTAGAAGGAGAGGAAATACATAGGCCAGATTGAAGGACCAAGGCACTGCTAGAGCATCTATCAGTACCGCCTTGGGATCCCGGGACCTGGACCCGTAACGAGAAAGTTTGACATTCTGACAGGGCGCAATCAGATCCAATTCTGGTGTGCCCCAAAGCTGAATCAGCTGGGCAAATACCTCCGGATGGAGTTCCCACTCCCCCAGATGAAAAGTCTAACGACTTAGGAAATCAGCCTCCCAGTTCTCTACTCCTGGGATGTGGATTGCTGAGAGATGGCAAGAGTGATCCTCTGCCCATCGGATTATTTTGGTTACCTCCATCATCGCTAGAGAACTCCTTGTTCCTCCTTGATGATTGATATAAGCTACAGTCGTGATGTTGTCCGACTGAAACCGGATGAATTTGGCCGCAGCAAGCTGAGGCCACGCCTGAAGCGCATTGAATATTGAACAAGGATTTTCCTTGGTGTCAGACATGTTAAACAGGCTAGTAATGTAACAAGCAAGCTTGGAAAACACTGTAATCAAAGTAAATAACACTTAGAAATAAAACGGTATTGTGCCTTTAAGAGAAAAAAGCTGCACAAATACTGCAAAACAGTGTAAAAAAGCAGTAAACATAACAACATTTTTACAGTAGTATCATATAGCCTTAGTAACTTTGCACAGCTATGCAAATAAACAATTAACCCCTTAATGGCAAAACCGGATTGAAAAAACATCAAAACCAGTAAAAAAGACTTTCAGCACTATGCCACAGTTCTGCTGTGGCTCCTACCTGCCCTTCAGAACAATTTGTGGGGAAAAAAACTTCTTTTACAGCCCTCAAACACGGCAGGAACCTCTGGAGAAGCAGTTAGAAGTCTCAGAGGAAAAGAAACTGCAGAACTGAGGCGCGAACATAGGCCCCTCCCACCTCACTCAATGTTTTGAGGCCTAACAGACAAACACTAGAGTGTCTCTAAATTAACCATGTGGGTTAGAAAACTCAAAAACAAGCCACAATGACCCCTTTAGTCCCTTCAAAAAAACGTTATAATTGCATCATTCACTGAATAAACAAAAACGTTTTTACCAAACAGTGTCACCAGTAACTAATGAGCCCTTCATGCAAGCTGAAATTACTATCCAAATGTCTGAATACAGCTTACCCTTCCCTCATGGGGATATTGCCAGCCTTTTCTAGAAATAACATAGTCTGTCTAGAAAAAAATAGACTGAACATACTTTAATGCAGTTTAGCCTGCAAACTGTTCCCCCAACTGAAGTTTTCCTGTACTCTTCAGCCCTTGTGAGAACAGCAGTGGATCTTAGTTACAAAATGCTAAGATCATCATCCTCCTTGCAGAAATCTTCCTCCCTTTTCTGCCAGAGAGTAAATAGTACACACCGCTACCATTTAAAAATAACAAAGTTTTGCTTGAGAAAATAAAAACCTAACATTTTTGTCACCACACTCCTCTTTGCCCTTCCTAGCAGTTAAGCAGGCAGAGAGAATGACTGGGGGTGGAGCTATATAGGCAGCTCTGCTGTGGGTGCTCTCTCTGCCACTTCCTGTAGGGGAGGAGAATATCCCACAAGTAAGGATGAATCCGTGGACTTTATACATCTTACAAGAGAAATCCTAATTTTTTAAGTGTTATTAAAGAATCATAGTAAACAGCTAAAAATATTAAAAGCAAAAAAAATAAAAATAAGATAGCCTCATAAATCAATTTCTTTCATGGTGGTGGGAGACCACAAGTCATCACATGCGGGAATATTCCCCTTCTGACCACTAGGAGACAAAATAAACCCCAAAACATCAAAGCTTTATATCCCTCTTATTTTCTATGTTCCTTAGTCATAAGTAGATGAGGAAAAAAAGTGCAAAGTGCAAAACAAGTACTGGTGCCACCTGAACAAAAAGAAAATGCGTGTGCTCATGGACTCTCACTATCATGAAAGAAATTAATTTATCCGGTAAGAATAAAGTTAGTTTTTTTTAAACAGATGGTGAGAGTCCACCAGTCATCACATGTGGGAAATAATATCCAAGCCATATAGTCCACAAGACCACCATGAAAAGGGGTGAGGACGAGGACAAATAGTGAAGTCAGGAGGTTATTATTAAGGCACTATGGCCTGTAGAACTTTACTGGCAAAGACAGCTTCAGAAGAAGCATACACGTCAAAGTAATAAAAAGCAGAAAAAGTGTGTAAAGAAGTAGCTGCCTTACAAATGTGATCAATAGAAGCTTCACTGAGAAAGGCCCAAGAAGTAGCAACTACTCTAGGTTGGAATGAGCAGTAATGCGTTCAGGGGGAGTTTTCCCCAGAACCAAGTAAGCCTCGTGAATTAAGGTTTTAAGACATACTGCTAAAGAAAAGAGAAGAATAATGTCTGAAATAATTTGTGGATTCCACATAATATTTGAGAGCTCTCACAACATCCAAATTGTGGAAAAGACAGTCCTTAGAATTCGTAGTAGCTGGACAAACGAACAATTTAGTTTGATAGATCTGCAGATACTACCGTAGGAAGAAAAGAATAGCTAGTAGGAAGAATAGCAAGTGCGAAAAACAGCCTTATCCTCATGAAAAATCATAAAAGGAGGTTTGCATGACAAAGCTACAAGCTCAGAGACCCTTCTAGCCGAAGAAATAGCTAAAAAAAAACAAAAAAAAACTTTCCAGGATACAAAGTTGAAGGTCTAACTGGCTGATAAACCCTTATATAAGCCTTCCTGTAGGAACTCAATAACTCTATGAATTCTAAAATAATTCCAGTGGTAACCTTTGTGAGAACACCACGCACAAAAAGGTTTTCCAGACTTTATGCAAAATACATCTGGTAACAGGTTTCCTAGCCTAATATCAATAACCTTGTAAAAAAAAACACTCTGAGACAAAATTAAGCGTTCAATCACCATACAGTCAAATTCAGAGTTTTAAGATCTTGATAAAAACAAGTGCCTTGAGAGAGAATAATTATTCTTAGAGGAAGCCTTCAAGGCAAGCACGAGGACATCTGCACCAGTTCCGTAAACCAAATCCTGCAAGGCCATGACGGATTCTGGCTTTCACTATGGATATCAACACAAATGGAGGAAAAATGTAAATCAGGCTGAACGACCAAGGGATCTCACTAGGGCATCTATCAAATTTGTCCAAGGATTCCAAGACCAGGCACAATACTTAGGCAGTTAGCGATTCAAGTTAGAAGCCATGAGATCTATATCTGACAGACCAAATGTGTCATAATTTCGTCATAAAATTTCCAATTAAGAGGCTAGCGACTGAGAAAGTCTGACTTCCAATCGACTGAGAAAGTCTGACTTCAAATTGTTCACACCAGAATGTGGATGGCGGAAATCCTGCAATGGTGGCACACTGCCCGACTGATGATGTGTGACACTTCCCATATCGCTAAGAAACGGCAAGTTCCTCCCTGATGATTGACATAAGCCACTGCTGTGATGTTGTCTAACTGAAATCTCAGAAAAGATTTGTGTCTGAGGTTGGGCCAACTCTGGAGAGCCCTGAATATTGCACAGAGATCAAGAAGATTTAATGGTAACCTTGCCTCGTGAGGAGACAAAACTCCCTGCGTTCTCTGAGACCCCCAGACTGCACCCTAACCCAACAGGCTGGCATCTGTGGATATTATTATCCACACCAGTGAAAGAAAGGAGGCTCCCTGATCCAAGTACTGGTGAGTCTTTCAACAAGTCAAAGATTCAAATGGTCCCCATTCCATTGATGAAGCATCTGTAAGTGTAGAGCCCGAAAATGAAATCTGGCAAATGGAACTGCATCTGAATCAGCCACCATGAAACGCACAACGTCTATGCACTAAGGAACTCAAGAAGAGGATTCAGAAGCAGAAGGGAAAAGGCCAGTTGCAGCTTCAGTCTGCGCTGATCTGTCAGAGAGAAAAAACATAATTTATGCTTACCTGATAAATTTATTTCTCTTGTTGTGTATCCAGTCCACGGATCATCCATTACTTGTGGGATATTCTCCTTCCCAACAGGAAGTTGCAAGAGGATCACCCACAGCAGAGCTGCTATATAGCTCCTCCCCTAACTGCCATATCCAGTCATTCGACCGAAACAAGCCGAGAAAGGAGAAACCATAGGGTGCAGTGGTGACTGTAGTTTAAATTAAAATTTAGACCTGCCTTAAAAGGACAGGGCGGGCCGTGGACTGGATACACCACAAGAGAAATAAATTTATCAGGTAAGCATAAATTATGTTTTCTCTTGTAAGGTGTATCCAGTCCACGGATCATCCATTACTTGTGGGATACCAATACCAAAGCTAAAATACACGGATGAAGGGAGGGACAAGGCAGGCTTAAATGGAAGGAACCACTGCCTGTAGAACCTTTCTCCCAAAAATAGCCTCCGAAGAAGCAAAAGTATCAAATTTGTAAAATTTTGAAAAGGTATGAAGCGAAGACCAAGTCGCCGCCTTGCAAATCTGTTCAACAGAAGCCTCATTTTTAAAGGCCCAGGTGGAAGCCACAGCTCTAGTAGAATGAGCTGTAATCCTTTCAGGGGGCTGCTGTCCAGCAGTCTCATAGGCTAAGCGTATTACGCTCTGAAGCCAAAAAGAAAGAGAGGTTGCCAAAGCTTTTTGACCTCTCCTCTGTCCAGAGTAAACAGCAAACAGTGTAGATGTTTGTCGAAAATCTTTAGTAGCTTGAAAGTAAAACTTCAAAGCACGGACCACGTCCAGATTATGTAAAAGACGTTCCTTCTTTGAAGAAGGATTAGGACGCAATGATGGAACAACAATCTCTTGATAGATATTCTTGTTAGAAACTACCTTAGGTAAAAACCCAGGTTTTGTACGCAGAACTACTTTATCTGAATGGAAAATCAGATAAGGAGAATCACATTGTAAAGCAGATAACTCAGAGACTCTCCGCGCTGAGGAAATAGCCATCAAAAACAGAACTTTCCAAGACAAAAGTTTAATATCAATGGAATGAAGGGGTTCAAACGGAACCCCTTGAAGAACTTTAAGAACCAAGTTTAAGCTCCATGGGGGAGCAACAGGTTTAAACACAGGCTTGATTCTAACCAAAGCCTGACAAAAAGCTTGAACGTCTGGAATTTCAGCCAGACGCTTGTGCAAAAGGACAGAGCAGAAATCTGTCCCTTTAAAGAACTAGCTGATAATCCTTTTTCCAAACCGTCTTGGAGAAAGGACAATATCCTAGGAATCCTAACCTTACTCCATGAGTAATTCTTGGATTCACACCAATAAAGGTATTTACGCCATATCTTATGGTAGATCTTCCTGGTGACAGGCTTTCGTGCCTGTATTAGGGTATCAATGACTGACTAGGAGAAGCCACGCTTTGATAAAATCAAGCGTTCAATCTCCATGCAGTCAGTCTCAGAAAAATTAGATTCGGATGATTGAAAGGACCTTGTAGTAGAAGGTTTTTGTCTCAGAGGCAGGGTCCATGGTGGAAAGGATGACATGTCCACTAGGTCTGCATACCAGGTCCTGCGTGGCCACGCAGGCGCTATCAAGATCACCGATGCTCTCTCGTGTTTGATTTTGGCAATCAGTCGAGGGAGCAGAGGAAACGGTGTAAACACATAAGCCAGGTTGAAGAACCAAGGCGCTGCTAGAGCATCTATCAGTGCCGCTTCTGGGTCCCTGGACTTGGATCCGTAACAAGGAAGCTTGGCGTTCTGGCGAGACGCCATGAGATCCAGTTCTGGTTTGCCCCAACGATGAACCAATTGAGCAAACACCTCCGGATGGAGTTCCCACTCCCCCGGATGAAAAGTCTGACGACTTAGAAAATCCGCCTCCCAGTTCTCTACACCTGGGATATGAATTGCTGATAGGTGGCAAGAGTGAGTCTCTGCCCAGCGAATTATCTTGGAGACTTTCAGCATCGCTAGGGAACTCCTGGTTCCCCCTTGATGGTTGATGTAAGCCACAGTCGTAATGTTGTCCGACTGAAATCTGATGAACCTCAGGGTTGCTAACTGAGGCCAAGCTAGAAGAGCATTGAATATTGCTCTTAACTCCAGAATATTTATTGGGAGGAGTTTCTCCTCCTGAGTCCAAGATCCCTGAGCCTTCAGGGAATTCCAGACTGCACCCCAACCTAGAAGGCTGGCATCTGTTGTTACAATTGTCCAATCTGGCCTGCGAAAGGTCATACCTTTGGACAGATGGACCCGAGATAGCCACCAGAGAAGAGAATCTCTGGTCTCTTGATCCAGATTTAGCAGAGGGGACAAATCTGTGTAATCCCCATTCCACTGACTGAGCATGCATAGTTGCAGCGGTCTGAGATGTAGGCGCGCAAATGGCACTATGTCCATCGCTGCTACCATTAAGCTGATTACTTCCATACACTGAGCCACCGAAGGGCGCGGAATAGAATGAAGAACATGGCAAGATTTTAGAAGCTTTGATAACCTGGATTCTGTCAGGTAAATCTTAATTTCTACAGAATCTATCAGAGTCCCTAGGAAGGAGACTCTTGTGAGTGGGGATAGAGAACTCTTTTCCTCGTTCACCTTCCACCCATGTGACCTGAGAAATGCCAGAACTATGTCCGTATGTGACTTGGCAATCTGAAAGCTTGACGCCTGTATCAGGATGTCGTCCAGATACGGGGCCACTGATATACCTCGCGGTCTTAGGACCGCCAGAAGCGATCCCAGAACCTTTGTAAAGATTCTTGGAGCTGTAGCTAACCCGAAAGGAAGAGCCACAAATTGGTAATGCCTGTCCAGAAAGGCAAACCTTAGGAACCGATGATGATCTTTGTGAATCGGTATGTGAAGGTAAGCATCCTTCAAATCCACTGTGGTCATGTACTGACCCTCCTGGATCATAGGTAGGATGGTCCGAATAGTTTCCATTTTGAACGATGGAACTCTGAGGAATTTGTTTAAGATCTTTAGATCCAAAATGGGTCTGAAGGTTCCCTCTTTTTTGGGAACCACAAACAGATTTGAATAAAAACCCTGTCCCTGTTCCGTCTGTGGAACTGGACAGATCACTCCCATAATTAGGAGGTCTTGCACACAGCGTAAGAATGCCTCTTTCTTTATCTGGTTTACAGATAATCTCGAAAGGTGAAATCTCCCTTGAGGGGGGGAAGCTTTGAAGTCCAGAAGATATCCCTGAGATATGATCTCCAACGCCCAGGGATCCTGAACATCTCTTGCCCACGCCTGGGCGAAGAGAGAAAGTCTGCCCCCTACTAGATCTGTGACCGGATAGGGGGCCGTTCCTTCATGCTGTCTTAGAGGCAGCAGCAGGCTTTCTGGCCTGCTTGCCCTTGTTCCAGGACTGGTTAGGTTTCCAGCCCGGCTTGAATTGAGCAAAAGTTCCCTCTAGTTTTGTAGCAGAGGAAGTTGATGCTGCACCTGCCTTGAAGTTTCGAAAGGCACGAAAATTAGACTGTTTGGCCTTTGATTTGGCCCTGTCCTGAGGAAGGGCATGACCCTTACCTCCAGTAATGACAGCAATAATTTCCTTCAAACCAGGCCCGAATAGGGTCTGCCCCTTGAAGGGAATGTTAAGTAATTTAGACTTTGAAGTCACGTCAGCTGACCAAGATTTAAGCCATAGCGCCCTACGCGCCTGGATGGCGAATCCAGAATTCTTAGCCGTTAGTTTAGTCAAATGAACAATGGCATCAGAAACAAAAGAATTAGCTAGCTTAAGTGTTCTAAGCTTGTCAAGTATTTCAGTCAATGGAGTAGCTGTCTTAAGGTAACCTAATTTTTTATCCATTGGATCTGAAAAAGCACAACTGTCCTCGACAGGGATAGTGGTACGCTTTGCTAAAGTAGAAACTGCTCCCTCCACCTTAGGGACCGTCTGCCATAAGTCCCGTGTGGTGGCGTCTATTGGAAACATTTTTCTAAAAATAGGAGGGGGGGGGGAAAACGGCACACCGGGTCTATCCCACTCCTTATTAATAATGTCTGTAAACCTTTTAGGTATTGGAAAAACATCAGTACACACTGACACTGCATAGTATTTATCCAGTCTACACAATTTCTCTGGCACTGCAATTGTGTCACAGTCATTCAGAGCAGCTAACACCTCCCCAAGCAATACACGGAGGTTCTCAAGCTTAAATTTAAAAGTAGAAATATCTGAATCAGGTTTCCCAGAATCAGAAATGTCACCCACAGACTGAAGCTCTCCTTCCTCAGCTTCTGCATATTGTGACGCAGTATCAGACATGGGCCTTAAAGCATCTGCGCGCTCTGTACTACGTCTAACCCCAGAGCTATCGCGCTTTCCTCTGAATTCAGGCAGTCTGGATAATACCGCTGACAGGGTATTATCCATGATTGCCGCCATGTCCTGCAAAGTAATCGCTATGAGCGTCTTTGATGTACTTGGCGCCATTTTAGCGTGAGTCCCTTGAGCGGGAGTCAAAGGGTCCGACACGTGGGGAGAGTTAGTCGGCATAACTTCCCCCTCGTCAGAATCCTCTGGTGATAATTCTTTTAAAGACAACAGCTGATCTTTATTGTTTAAAGTGAAATCAATACATTTAGTACACATTCTCCTATGGGGTTCCACCATGGCTTTTAAACATAATGAACAAGGAGTTTCCTCTATGTCAGACATGTTTACACAAACTAGCAATGAGACTAGCAAGCTTGGAAAACACTTTAAATCAAGTTAAACAAGCAATATAAAAAAACGTCACTGTGCCTTTAAGAGAAACAAATTTTGCCAAAATTTGAAATAACAGTGAAAAAAGGCAGTTAAACTAACGAAATTTTTACAGTGTATGTAACAAGTTAGCAGAGCATTGCACCCACTTGCAAATGGATGATTAACCCCAAAAACGGATTAACAAAACGAAAAAAACAATTTTAAACAGTCACAACAACTGCCACAGCTCCACTGTGGCTTTACCTTCCTCAATAGACGACTTTTGAAGCCTTTTGAGCCCTTCAGAGATGTCCTATAGCATGCAGGGGACTGCTGAGGGAAGCTGAATGTCTCTGTCTGTAATTTTAACTGCACAAAAAAGCGCTAAAATAGGCCCCTCCCACTCATATTACAACAGTGGAAAGCCTTAGGAAACTGTTTCTAGGCAAAAATCAAGCCAGCCATGTGGAAAAAACTAGGCCCCAATAAGTTTTATCAGCAAAGCATATATAAAAACGATTAAACATGCCAGCAAACGTTTTATATTGCACATTAATCAGAGTATATACCTCTGATAGCAAGCCTGATACTATTCGCTATTAAATCACTGTATTTAGGCTTAACTTACATTAATCCGGTATCAGCAGCATTTTCTAGCAATTCCATCCCTAGAAAAACTTAAACTACACATACCTTATTGCAGGATACCCTGCACGCCATTCTCCCTCTGAAGTTACCTCACTCCTCAGACATATGTGAGAACAGCAGTGGATCTTAGTTACTTCTGCTAAGTTCATAGAAAAACGCAGGCAGATTCTTCTTCTAAATGCTGCCTGAGATAAAATAGTACAACTCCGGTACCATTTAAAAACAAACTTTTGATTGAAGAAAAAACTAACTATATTACACCACTTTCCTCTTACTACCTCCAGCTATGTTGAGAGTTGCAAGAGAATGACTGGGTATGGCAGTTAGGGGAGGAGCTATATAGAAGCTCTGCTGTGGGTGATCCTCTTGCAACTTCCTGTTGGGAAGGAGAATATCCCACAAGTAATGGATGATCCGTGGACTGGATACACCTTACAAGAGAAATATAGTCACAGAATAACTTATGAACCCCAGAGTAGTGAATGAGATTTTGGAAAATATATTTTCCAACCATGACTCTGAAGCAACTCAAGAACCATATGAGTGTGAAACACAGCCAGATAATAAGGAGCCTGAACCAGAATGTAATCCAAGTAAGGAACTACAGAAATTCCTTGAGCTAGACTTACAGATAACAGAGCTTCCAGTACGCAGATCTCAGGAACTTGACATGATCCCTGTGTATACGGATATACAAATAAGCATATTTTAAGTAAATTGACCCTCCTGCACTAAAGTAAGTGTGCATTGACTCCATGTTGAATGCAGTGATTTTCAGGAATTGTTCAATATTTTGAAAACCAAAACAGGCCGAAAAAAACACTCTTTCTTTGGTACTATATAGAGATTTGAATAAAACCTGCAGTTTAATTCTGAAGTTGAAACTGGAGTAATCAATCCCATCAATTCCAGATCTATCACACAAGCTAAAAAAGCTTTGGCGTTTAAAGTTATGGTAAATCCTAGTGCTTGTGAAACACTAGAATTTACCAGTGGAGAAAATAAAGGGGACTTTCAGTCACTAAGTATAAAATACTTCATGCTGAAAGTTCCTTTATTTGTCTGAAGTGCTCGCCGCGCTGAGAACGCTACAGACAAATAAAGGAACTTTCAGCATGAAGTATTTTATATTTTAAATGACTGAGGGTCATGGGAAGCAGGAGGGATTTAAAGCTCTGCTGTTTTTGGGTGACTTTTGCTTCCGTCTAGTAGTCAGTAGGGGAATATTCCCACACGTGATGACTCGTGGACTCTCACCATCTGATAAAAGAAAAAACATCATGGCTACTTTGCAAAACTATTCAACCAAGTAGAACCTAGAACCAAATAAGCTTTCACCCTGAAAAGTGGAGACTTTTTGGGCTCACCTGTGCTTAGAATAGCAAAGCTAAAACATTTAGCCAAAGAAGCTTTGGAGGTTGTTTGACCTCTCCCAAGACCAGCATGCGTCTCAATCAGTCTTTATGATTCTTAATGTTGCTTTCAAATAAATACAAAATTAACATTTATGTAAAATGATGACCTTACCTAGAGTCTACAAGATTTTTTAAAACCATTATGGAAGGCTAATAATTTTGATCAACAAAACTAGTGGACTGGAATATCACCAGGTATTTTATTTAATAATAACAAAATATATGCTTACCTGATAAATAATTTCTTTCATGGTAAACCATTACTCCTGGGAATTACCACTCCTGGCCACCAGGGGGAGCCAAAGTCCCAACCTTGCATAACCTTTTAATCCTTCTCACTTCTCTGATATCCCAGTCTAATGATTTCTTTCATAAGGTGGTGAGAGTCCACAAACCATTACTCCTGGTAACTAATACCCAAGCTGTGAAGTTCAAAAGAAATATGGCACCTTATTAACACCCCCCCAAAAGTGTAGGACTTTCCCATTAAAAGCTATCCAAAGGAAAAAGACTGAGCTGTTTCTGTGCAATCTAACAACAGAAGTCTCCTCTTAAAAATCATGCAAAGGAAAAACTAATTCAGTAGAATGGGCTGTACAAATTCTGAAAGAAATGTCCTGCTTCCAAGAAGCCATACTTAATGACTGCTTGAATCAGGAAACTTAGTAACGTCTATAGTGGGATGGGAAATGCAGAAATAAAACGGTACAGAGGACGAGTCAAGTTCAAGATATATTTCCTAATGAAATCTCTGCACTAAGGAGTAGCAAGCCAAATAGATAAAGCTGATATAGAGCATGCAAATGCAAAATTACTGATGTGAAACCATTTACCCAAAACTTCCAAATATAGAACCAATCATGGAAGAATGAACAAACTAATTGCACTTGGATCTGCATTTATCCTTTAAGGGACACAAAACCCATTTTGTTTTTTTCATCAATCAGATAGAGAGCATGCCATTTTAAGCAATGTTCTAATTTACTCCAATTATAATTTTATCTTCGTTCTCTTTCTATCTTTATTTGAAAAAACAAAAACAAATTATGCTTAGCAGATAATTTAATTTCCTTCTGTATAATGAGAGTCCACGGCATCATTCCTTACTGTTGGGAAATACTGAACCTGGTCACCAGGAGGAGGCAAAGACACCCCAGTCAAAGGCTTCAATACCTCTCCCACTACCTCCATCCCCCAGTCATTTTGCCGAGGGAACAATAGGAGAAATATCAGGGTATAAATGGTGCCAAAAGAAAAATATAATTTAGAGGGCCGCCCATCGGAGAACACGGGCAGGGCCGTGGACTCTCCTTATACAGAAGGAAATTAAATGATCTGGTAAGCATAATTTATGTTTTCCTTCTTAATATAAGGAGAGTCCACTGCATCATTCCTTACTTTTGGGAAAACTATACCCAAGCTCTAGACTAGAGGACACTGAATGATAACGTGAGGGACAAAAAGAGAGGAGGACCCTAATCTGAGGACACCACAGCCTGCAAAACCTTTCTTCCGAAAGCTGCTTCAAACTTGTAAAATTTAGAAAAAGTATGTAAGGCAGACCAGGTAGCTGCCTTACAAATCTGAACCATAGAGGCCTCGTTCTTAAAGGCCCAAGAGGAAGCCACTGCTCTAGTAGAATGAGCCGTAATCCTCTGAGGAGGTTTATGTCCCGCTGTCTCATAAGCTAAGTGGAAACACTCCTTAACAAAAAAAGATAAGGAAGTTGAAGAGACCTTCTGACCCTTATGCTTCCCGGAATAGACAACAAACAAGGAAGAAGTTTGTCTAAAATCCTTAGTAGCCTGAAGATAGAACTTCAAGGCGTGAACCACGTCCAAATTATGACGCAAACGTTCCTTCGAAGAAGATTTGGACACAAGGAAGGAACCACAATCTCTTGATTGATGTTGCGGACTGACACGACCTTAGGAAGAAAACCTAACTTAGTAAGTATGACAGCCTTATCAGAATGGAACACCAGATAAGGAGGCTCATATTGCAAGGCAGCAATCTTAGATACTCTGAAGCAATAGCCAGTAGAAAAAGAACCTTCCAGGACAACAATTTAATGTCAACTTCATGTATAGACTGAAACGGAGCCTGTTGCAAAACCTTAAGAACAAGATTTAGACTCCAAGGAGGAGCATTAGATCTAAACACAGGTCTGGTCCTAATCAGAGCCTTAACAAAGGACTGTACATCGGGAAGCTCTGAGAGCCTCTTGTGTAGTAAAACAGATAGGGCCAAAATCTGGCAGAAAGGCCCTTCTCCAGTCCATCTTGGAAAAAAAAATAGGATCCTGGCAACTGTAACATTATGCCAAGAAAATCCACGCTCTTCACACCAGAATAAGTAGGTTCTCCACACCTTATGATATATGCGATGAGTAACCGGCTTACGAGCTTGAATGAGAGTATCAATCACTCTCTCAGAAAAACCTCTCTTGGCTAGGACTAAGCGTTCAATCTCCACGCAGTCAGCCGCAGAGAATCTAGATTTTGATGAACAAAAGGACCTTGTTCCAGCAGGTCCCTGCGACAAGGTAACTTCCACGGAGGAGAAGATGACATCCTCACCAGGTCCGCGAACCACATCCATTGCGGCCATGATGGAGCAATCAGTATCACTGATGCCTGCTCCTGCTTGATGCAGGCTACTACACAAGGAAGAAGTGGTAACAGCGGGAAAGAGTAAATTAGACTGAACCTCCAAGGCACTGCTAATGCATTTATTAGCTCCGCTGAGGATCCCTGGACCTCAAACCCATATATGGGTAGCTTGGTATTGAGACGACACGCCATTAAATCTATCTCCGGCATCCCCCACTTGTTGCATATCTCCGCAAACACTTTGGGATGGAGAGACCATTCCCCCGATGAAAGGATTGTCTGCTGAGAAAATCTGCTTCCCAGTTGTCCAGACCTAGAATGTGGATCGCCGACAGCGAACAGCTGTGGGCCTCCGCCCACTCCAGAATTTAAGATACCTCTCTCATTGCTAGGAAGCTACTTGTTCCCCCCTTATGGTTAATGTAAGCCACCGAGGTTATATTGTCTGATTACAATCTGATAAACCGGGACGAACCCAGAAGAGGCCAAGCCTTCAGAGCATTGAAGATTGCTCGAAGTTCCAGAATGTTGATCGGGAGCGTTCCTCTTGGCACCCCAAACAGCGCCCCATCCTGATAGACTTGCATCCGTAGTCACAATCTCCCTGGATGGTCTAAAGAAGGATGTCCCTCTTGACAGATGATCTGGACAGAGCCACCAAGAGAGTGATTCTCTCGACCGGTTGTCCAGAGAGATCTGTTGAGAAAGATCTGAATGATCGCCGTTCCACTGTCTCAGCATGAACAATTGCAGCGGTCTCAGACGGAACCTGGCAAAGGGAATGATGCTCATGCTGGACACCATGAGACCAATTACCTTCATACACTGAGCCACAGAGGGCCTTAAGGAGGTCCGGAGGGTAAGACATGCCGAAGCAAGTTTGTGACGTCTCTGGTCTGTTAGAAATATCCTCATGGATATAGAGTATTATAGTACCCAGGAAATCTATCCTGGTGCTCGGAATAAGAGAACTCCTTTCTATGTTTATCTTCCATCAATGAGATCGAAGAAGAGAGAGAAGAGAGAGAAGAGATTAC
Organism: Bombina bombina; assembly: GCF_027579735.1. Lineage (NCBI taxonomy): Eukaryota > Metazoa > Chordata > Amphibia > Anura > Bombinatoridae > Bombina > Bombina bombina. Next base: position 582,382,911 of record NC_069502.1, read on the forward strand.
GAATGGCCCCCACCAGACGAAAAGATGGTGCTTGTGCCAGAATATTGTTCAAGTAGGGAGCTACTGCTGTACCCCGGGTTCTGGCAACGGCTAGAAGAGCCCTCGAACCTTCATAAAAATTATTGGAGCAGTAGCTAGACCAAATGGAAGTGCAATGAACTGGAAGTGCTGGTCCAGGAAAGCAAACCTCAGGAACTGATCCCTGTGGATTGGAATGTGAAGGTAAGCATCCTTCAGATCTATAGTGGTCATGAACTGTCCTTCCTGAACTAAGGGAAGGATGGACCTTATCGTCTCCATCTTGAACGAGGGGACGTTTAGAAATCTGTTTAAGCACTTTAGGTCCAGAATTGGGTGAAAAGATCCCTCCTTCTTTGGGACCACAAAAAGGTTTGAATAGTATCCCAAACCTCTTTCTGCGATAGGTACCGGGACAATGACCCCTAAGGAAGACAGATCCTGCACGCACCCCAGAAAAGCTTTCCTCAGGTGGATGAAACTTGAAACCTATCTTGTATGCCTGAGCTATGACCTACAGGACCCATAGATCCTGCACGTCCCTGAACCAAGCATCTGAAAAGAGCGACAGTCTGCCCTATACACGATCCAGCGACAACCCTTCATGCGGATTTAGTCTCGGCGGGCTTCTTGCTCTGCTTAGACTTATTCCAGGACTGAGACGGCTTCCAAGTACTCTTGGTTAGCTCTGGCTTATTGGAGGACTGCTGTTGTTGGGATTTTTCAGAATGAAAGGAACGAAATTAGAAACTTGTCCCTTAGACTTGATCTTTTTATCTTGGGGTAGGAAGGCACCCTTGCCCCCTGTAACTGTGGAGATAATGGAGTCCAGACCTGGACCAAATAAAATATTTTCCTTAAATGGGAGAGAAAGAAGTCTGGACTTAGAAGTCATATCTGCAGACCAGGACTTTAGCCAGAGCGCCCCGACGGGCCTGAACCGAAAAGTTAGAAGCCTTAGCATTTAGGCAAATAATCTGCATGTTTGCATCACAGATAAAAGAATTAGTAATTCTCAAGGTCTTTATTCTTTCCTGGATAACGTTGAGGGGACCCTCCACCTCGATTAAATCCGATAAGGAGTCGCACCAGTAGGTAGCTGCTCCAGCAATTGCGTATATTGAAACATCTTTCTTAGAAGAGTTTCTATATTTTTATCCATTGGCTCTCTGAACGACGAGCTATCCTCAAGCAGGATAGTAGTGCGTTTGGCAAGCGTGGAGATTGCGCCATTCACCTTAAGGACGGAACCCCACAACTCCAATTGAAAGTCCGGAACCGGGAATAATTACAAATATATACTGCTTGTGCACACTACATACACCACCACATTTCTTTCATGTAATTGGCAAGAGTCCATGAGCTAGTGACGTATGGGATATACATTCCAACCAGGAGGAAACATCAAATGCCTATAAATACACCTCCCACCACACCCACAACTCAGTTTTTACAAACTTTGCCTCCTATGGAGGTGGTGAAGTAAGTTTGTGCTCGATTTGTATGATGTCTTCTATGATAAACACTTCTAAGCATTCTGAAGCCCAATTCCTCTCAGAGTACAGAGTTTGTCACAGGGTTGTGAAGAGAGTATCGCCAATTGATTTTTTGGTTTCCCTCACGGGAAATCTTTTCAAGGGTTCTCTGTTATCGGTCGTAGGGATTCATCTCCTACCTCCCTTTTCAGATCGACGTTATACTCTTATATACCATTACCTCTTCTGATAGTTTTCAGTATGGTTTGGCTATCTGCTATATGTGGATGGGTGTCTTTCGGTAAGTATTTATATTTATTTAAGACACTCTCAGCTATGGTTTAGCGCTTTATGTATTAATATAAAGTTTTAAATATTTGTATTTTACTTATATTTGCCATGAGTCAGATCTATGTGTATTTCCCTTTGCAGTCTAAACAGTTCCAGTATATTCTAATTCGACTTTCATTTTTTCCCCCATGGCCAAATCTAGGCTCGTGAGGGCGCAAAATGCTATTTTTTATTGCGTCATTCTTGGTGCAAAATTTTTTCCGCAAAGTTGTGCCTTTGATTGCGCAAATTTCGTAATTTCCTGCCTCTTTATTGACGCTAGTTTTGATGCAAAAACAGAATTTATGTTTACCTGATAAATTACTTTC